>NC_086172.1:51732647-52033970 GCF_023053635.1 Elgaria multicarinata webbii | reverse complement strand
AATCAGAAACTTGAAGTTGACTAAGTATGTTCTGTCTAGCTACTTTGCTCTGTTGCCCATCCCAGGGATAGGCAAAGTGGTCTCCCAGGCACCAGTGTGCCCTCAGACACCTTTCTTGGCACCCACTGAGGTGCCCTCCCCCCCCACTTTTTACCAGTTAAAAATAGCGATGTTTTTTACCGACAGCGAGGATCACTTCAAAGCAAAGGGAGGACCTCTAGCTGCTTCCATCGTCTTTTCCTATGAATGCTGCTGGGGCTGCATATGAGGATCAGAGACATTCTTAGGACATGAAGATGGCAGGTAGCTGCAGGCCGATGCAATCATCTGCAATGCACCCATTTTGTAGTACTCAGGACAGTTAGCCAAAAGTGCCAGATGTGCCCACAGACCAAAAGGGTTGCTGAACCTTGGCTCACCATTTATCCATGCTACAAGTTTTTCATGAAACTCAAAGGGAACCTGTGGAAAGGTTTTTCCTTCTTCTGCAGATGAGAGTTTCATGTGTCCAGATTTAGGAGAGTTTACATGGTAGTGGCAGCTACCAGTTTAAGAAGGCAACTTCTTTCAGACTCTTCTAACTGGCAAGAAAATTGGGAGCATGCCTTTCATTACAGCTTGCATTGAACTTAATGGGAGTTATTTCTGAGCAAGTGTATATAGGTTTATACTGTCAGAAGCATACTTTTTTTTTTAATGAAAAGGTCATACAAGGTGCACAGTTTGCAAAAGGAGAGCTTGAAACCACTGAGGATATAGAGTTTACAGCAGGGTCATGTCTAGAAAGGAACACAATAGAAAAGGCTTTCTTTTGACATTATACTATCTTCCTCTGTGTGATATAAATATATCACAATGCAGTACAAATGATCTCTGTTCTACTGCAATATCATCATTTTTTAAGAGTATTGAGCTGATATTTTGATCATTGAATGTAGAGTTGCCACCTAATTTTGCCTAAAGCAAATCGTGCATTTATTAAACCAAAGTGGATGTTTTGTCTTTTTTCTTCCAGTTTTAAAAACCAGATCTTGCTTTATTTACTTAAAACATTTATATCACACTTTTCTTCCAGAGAATTCAATGTGGCTGAGGGCAAGGATAAAAATACAAATTAACAACTTAAAACAACCCTCCTGATATAACAAAAAAAAACCCCTGAGATCCAGATTTAGGCCAGATCTTCACCAAGCAGGATATAGCACTATGAAAGTGGTATGTAAGAGGTAGGAGCCACACCAAGAAGGGTATAGAACTATGAAAGCTGTATGAAAGGGGTAGATGGTATGTGTCAATGGGCCCCAACAGTTGTCAGTGCACTTCAATACTGCTATAAATCAGTAGTGTGGCTCCTGCCTCTTATATACTGCTTTCATACCACGTTCATAGTGCTATATCCTGCTTGGTGTAGATCTGGCCCTAGTCATACTTAATGATGGACTAACTTAAAGTCCATTGATTTCAATGTGTCTACACTAAGTATGACCAAGTCCTGATCCAACCCTACAACAACCACAAAAAATAACAAAATATAGCAGTAATTCAAAGATTATTCAAAAAGTAAAGGCAGCTAAAACCCAGTTCATTAAGAGAGCAATTCACAACCCAAAAGCCTTCCTAAAAAGGAAAGTTTATAACAATTTGCAGAATAACTTTAGAGAAGAACATCATAGGCTTCCCTTGGAGAGGGAATTGTAAAACCTAGGCCTAGCCACCAGAAAGACCCTCTCTCTGGTTTTATCTAAATGTATTTCTGGAAGGTATCCAAAAATTATCTCAAGGGATGAGTGAGCTGATATGGGAGAAGGCAGTTCTTCAGCTGGTTCCCAAACCCATTCAAATAGGAAATGTGTGTGGCTTTCTGAACAAGTTACATGCTCCCAGGTCCAGCCCGGGTCCCAGGAGACAAGGTAAATCCCCTGCTCAGACAACAGATTGGGAGAGGTGGCGGATGCCCCCCACCCCCTATGAGCATTGCCACCACAGCTGTTACACCGACTCTGCACACCCACTGTGCCAAATGCCACAGCGTGTGCCACCATGGCCAGATCTGTCATTGTCTGATAGCTAGTTTATTTAGGTTGGTATCTTCTTTTTGTGTTAATTTTATCATTTAGGATACCATGTTTTATCCTTTCCCCCTTGAATCACCAGTTGATTGAATTTGTTCCCATGAACATGTTTTCAAACTAACTGCTGGCACTACTTTTTGCATTCAGTAAAAAGGAAAACCAGGTACACACTTCAGTCCCTCTCTCTCTCTTTTTAAAGTGGCGTCTGTCTAGCTATTCCTTCCCATAGGATTTAAACTTTTTCATCTCTACTCCCCCCTCCCCTCCCACTGTGTGTGCTGTGAATTTAAAATATGTCTGGCTGTGAGTGCAATAAAGCAAAGCAACTTTTTTGGGGGACGAGACCAAACGTACGTTTTTTTAAAGTACCAAATTAACCAACTAGAAGTTTATGCAGTTTGATACAACATGATAAAGTATATACTTTTGTGCAAACATAATGCTGGCCCCATACAGATGTCCATTTTGTGTAGGACTGATCGCAGGGCACGGGAATTGGGACCTATACATGCTATGCATTCAAGATGCCATTTGCACAGAAGCCTATGCATGATGTGTACCCTATAAAAATGAAGTGTGCAGGGTATTGTAAGGAGCACATGTATAGAGTGCTGTGCAACTGGCAACTTGTGCATAGGTTGGAGGTTGGGGACAAGCCCTCCTTCACGAGCATGGGAGGAACATGCAGTGTTGAAGTTGGTTCGGCTCTGTCAGTGTTAAATGACATAGCCAGCCATCCCTAAAACTCAGCTTTTCAGTGCTTGAAAAACATACTTCTGATTGGGTGGGAGGGGGGGAATAGAACCAACTTCATCAATGAGAGAGGCTTGTTACCCGCCCCTCTCCAGGCTCCCTCTGCCACTACAGTTTTATGAATGGGAACCGACAATACTGGCACTCCATGAGAGCACCCCACTGGCACAAATAAGCCCTACTCCAAAAAGTATCACACCAGCCCCAGTTTCGGAGTTAATACCACTTCAGAGAACCGAATTAACACAGTTCCCAACTTTGGAGTTGTGCACCTTCGAAGTTAACACTACAGAGATCTTAATTAAAGCAAGCAATAAGGAAGTGCATAAACATCTCTCAGCAGGAATGCTACGAAAAGGAGTGAATGGGGGAAGGGGCAGCCCATGTCACAGCTAGGTCACAGGAACACCCAGAATTTAATGTGGAGGCACAGGAGCACATTGCAGACCAGGTGCCTAGGAGCTGCTTTAACTAAAAAGAATGGAGTAAAAGTTGGATGAGTTTCAGTTCGTACAGCTCGAGGATGTTGACAAGGTGCTTGGACAGGTCCACGCAACCACCTCTGTACTGGATCCTTGCCCTTCTTGGCTAATAAAAGCTAGTAGGGATGGAACAGCTGGCTGGGCCAAGGAGGTGATTAATGCCTCTCTAAGAGAGGGAGTGGTCCCAGACTGTCTGAAAGAGGCGGTAGCGAGACCACTCCTGAAGAAAACTTCCTTGGACCCGGAAAATCTTAGTAACTACAGGCCGGTAGCAAATGTTCCATTCCTGGGCAAGGTCCTTGAGCGGGTGGTGGCGGGACAGCTCCAGACACTTTTGGATGAGACTGATTATCTGGATCCATTTCAGTCGGGTTTCAGGCCTGGTTTTGGCACGGAAACAGCCTTGGTCGCCCTGTATGATGACCTATGTCGGGAGAAAGACAGGGGGAGTGTGACTCTGTTGATTCTCCTTGATCTCTCAGCGGCTTTCGATACCATCGACCATGGTATCCTTCTGGAACGTCTGGCTGAGCTGGGAGTGGGGGGCACTGCATTGCAGTGGTTCCGCTCCTACTTAGCAGGACGGCTCCAGAAGGTGGTGCTTGGGGGACTCTTGCTCGGCCCCGTGGACTCTTCGGTATGGGGTTCCACAGGGGTCGGTCTTGTCCCCCATGCTGTTTAACATGTACATGAAACCGTTGGGTGCGGTCATCCGGAGTTTTGGAGTGCGCTGTCATCAGTACGCTGTTGACACGCAGCTCTACTGCTCCTTTTCATCCTCATCAGGTGTGGCTGTGGCTGCGACAATGGACTGGATGAGGGCTAATAAACTGAAGCTCAATCCAGACAAGACTGAGATGCTGCTGGTGGGTGGTTCATCTGATCGGATGGGGGTGTTCAACTGGTTCTGGATGGGGTTGCACTCCCCCTGAAGGAGCAGGTTCGTAGCTTGGGGGTTCTCCTAGAACCATCTTTGTCACTTGAGGCTCAGGTGGACTCAGTGGCACGGAGTGCTTTCTACCAACTTCGGTTGGTGGCCCAGCTACACCCCTATCTGGACAGGGATAACCTAGCTTCAGTTGTCCATACTTTAGTAACTTCCAAATTAGATTACTGCAATGCCCTCTACATGGGGCAGCCTTTGAAGATGGTCCGGAAGCTGCAGCTTGTACAAAATGTGGCAGCCAGATTGATAGCTGGAACAGGGAGGTTTGAGCATATAACACCGATTCTGGCCCGCTTGCATTGGCTGCCTATATGTTTCCGAGCCCAATTCAAGGTGCTGGTCTTAACCTATAAAGCCCTACATGGCTTGGGACCACAATACCTGATGGAACGCCTCTCCCGACATGAACCTACCCGTACACTGCGCTCAACATCTAAGGTCCTCCTCCGAGTGCCTACTCCGAGGGAAGCTCGGAGGATGGCAACAAGGGAGAGGGCCTTCTCAGTGGTTGCCCCCTGACTGTGGAATGATCTTCCCGATGAGGCTCGCCTGGCGCCAACGTTGTTATCTTTTCGGCGCCAGGTCAAGACTTTTCTCTTCTCCCAGGCATTTTAACAGCATTTAACAACGTTAAGTTTGTTTTTAATGGACCCCAGAATTGTTGTTTTTAAATGGATACTGTTGTTTTTATACTGTTTTTTTTTTAATTTTTGTATACTTTTAATGTTTACTATTTTTAATTGTTGTAAACCGCCCAGAGAGCTTCGGCTGTGGGGCGGTATATAAATGTAAATAAATAAATAAATAAATAAATAAAAGGACTCTCTGATACTGTAGCTTTTCCAAGCGGAAGTTGCTGATTAGGAATGTGCTGTCCACCACATCATGTGCCACAAATGACCTCAGAATGCACTCAAGCTACAGAAGTCCCCACTCCCCATGAAGACAGTACTAAGGTCAGGGGGCACAATCTTGATTCCTTACCACCACCATTATTATTATTACTATTTTGTTTCCAGGCGGGGCTACAGAATTCTAATAAATTGTGTGTTTGTATACTTTTGCTTGAGTAGCCTCAAGAGTGATGCATAGTAGCAAAGTATTACTGGACTATCAAAACCCAGGGGAATTTCTAGGAAAAGGAAAGCATGAACAGAGCAGTCTTTGATTTCCTATATTGTTGCTCTGAGGATTATCATTGTTACTGTCATCATCCTGTATGGCTGTGTGTATTCTCATTCGCACTGTTTTGCACTCTTGATCTTTATTCTCTCTGCAATAGGAGTTGTTTGTGGAACAAGAGAATGCATTCCAAAGAAGTGCTTTTAGGTGGCTGTGTGGATTCTCTCCCCACCCCCACCCCAAGAGTCCCATGTCAGTCCAATGTTGTGGGTTGGGAACCGGAGGTGGGTCTCAGGTCTAGTCAGATTGAAGAAGTTTAAAGGATGCAGATCCTGTGGTCTAAACAAGTGTTTAAAGCCTCATACAATGACAGTGGTAAAAGTTGCAATGTTTAGGAAAGAAATTAAAAATAGGAGATACCAGTATCCCAGGAAATTTGTGTCCCCCATCGTCATTTTGTCCAGTTCAGGACCTAATAGCGGTAGTGTCTGTGTATGAGTGGCAAAACTGTACCTTGCTTAGGGCAGCAAAATACCTTGAGAGGGCCCTGCAAAACACATGGACAACAACTTTAGTAAAAACTGATGCAATATTAATATACCTTCAAATAGGTAATGAATAGTATTTTTTAAAATCTTCTCACAGTTCTCATCGCAAGCCCAGAGCATTTTATTATATACCCCATTGCTTACCTATTCAAGTTTTTTCTCTCTCTCCTTCAGCTCAGCAGTACTCTTACACAGCAAGGCTGTCTCCCTGTGAGGGCATGCTAGTCTAATTAAGGCAACCACATTCTTACATGGTCAGATAACTCTGCAGTTTGCACAGAAAGCGGACTAGTTTTCCTGTTATTCCCTGCCAAATTTGATGTGGAGTTTGCATTCATTCTCTGTCTTTTCTGGTAATGCCAGCAGCAATAAGAGGTGCTCTGCTTGAGCTCCTGAGAACATAGTACATTAAAACACTAGATTCTGTTATTTCTAAATATAATTGTTCTAAAGAAGCCTGCAAAAATGAGTAGTCTGCATTTTAGTGTTGAAGTGTTTTTGTTTTGCTCTGTTAAGAGAACACTAATTACTAGCATACTAATAAATGTTGAAACAAATGCAGCTTGTGTACTTGTGTGCTGTAATGTTCTTTTCTGCTTGAATATAGAATGCAAGATGATGATTCTTAATCAAGATAATGGGTTTAGCAGAATAAGATCTAACAGCTGGACATACTGTTTTTCTGAGAACCTTAGTGATATTCAGTATTTCGGTTTTGTTGTACATGGGAAATAGGCCATGTAATGCTTGCATTTTTTTAAATGTATCTAAATGGTCCAATGTATACACTTTCTGCAGTAAGCTTAAGTGGTAACAAACGCCAAATTATATTGTGCAAAGTTCTCAGGTCTGAATAACATCCTTTTATTTGTATAATACAGTGCGTTGCCATTTCTCCTTTGACAGCAAGAATAGCAAAGCATGCTGTTGAGTCTGCAATTTGTCTACGGTAGTTTTTACAAAAAATATTTATTTGCCGGCACAATATGAGTAGACGTCCCTAAGCTGGGAAGTTACAAGATACTGAGCCCTACACTTGCATCCCAGCAAGTGCTTAAATTATGGGAAACTTCAACTGGTCAAAATGCAGCTGCCTGGATGTTGTTGGAGATCAGATGGTTGGGGCAGGTGGTGACACTGATGCTGTACTAGTTGCTGGTGCATTTATAGGACCTATTTAATATGCTGGTGCTGAGCTTTAAAGCCCTAATCATTTTGGGACCAAGTTATTTGAAGGGCCACCTTCATCCATATGAACTTCCCAATACTTTAAGGCCATCAATTAAGATTGAATAAGAAGTAAGGCTTTGGAGGCTGGTGAGATCAATTAGGTTGTGAGAGGGCAGAAGAGAGTCTTCTCTCCTGTAGATAACTAACTTATTGGGCTCCATCCCCTCATATTTTTGTTTAGAGACTTTAATATTGGACTTACCTGAGTTGTTCCTTGTGCATCCTTGTCCTTGTTAAATAAATAAATCCTGGTTAGTTTTTGTTGTTTTCCCTTTTCTGTTACGTTGCCTGCTAGTTTCCTCCCTACATTATGTCAGGAAATGTGGGGTTTGTGGGCTGGAGTCACCATGTGCTGTTTACGGGTCCTGGCATTCTTCACTGCCATCCATGCCCTACAGTTTCGATCCAAGTGCCATAGTTTCCCTTCATCTGACACAAGGTGTTACTGATGAGGAAAGTGGGGTGATGGTAGTACTCTAATTTACATGCTTAGTACTTTGCATATGATGGCTGTCATATGATGGCTGTTAAAAATATTTTTGAGAGGTGATATGTGAGCATGCTGTTTATATTGTATGTAAGTTACCAAATCAGTCAGCCCACTCACATGGATGTCAGGATCAGGATTGTTCTCCCTCATGTGTGTGTGTGTGTGTGGGGGGGGGGTCAATCAGGCTCAGAATCCAAAGAAGAAGGGCTAGAAATTTACCAGCTAACACAGGAAGTGGTGGAGGAGATTCTCTAAGACTCTTCAGAAGTCAAGGAGGAATATTCTCAGCAGTTTATCTGCGAGAATGCAGATGGCCCAGAGATCATCCCCACCACTGGAAACTCAGCTTCTGTCTGAGGGGGAAGGGACATCAGAGTTGATAGATCTCAGAGTCCACTACAGAGTCAAGAGGTGGTGGTATGAGGTTTTTCCTGATGGCCAGCCAGAATCTGGCTTCCTGTAACTTGAGCCTATTATTCTGTGTCCTGCACTCTGGAGTGATCAAGAGATTCTGATCCTCCTCTGTGTGACAACCATTCAAGTATTTGAAGAATGCTATCATGTCTCCCCTCAATCTTCTCTTCTCCAGGCTAAACATGCCCTGTTGTTTCAGTCTCTCTTCATAGGGCTTTTTTTCCAGACCCCTGATCATCCTGGTTGCCCTCCTCTGAACACGCTCCAGCTTGTCTGCATCCTTCTTGAAGTGTGGTGCCCGGAACTGGATGCAATACCCAAGATGAGGCCTAACCAGGGCCAAATAGAGAGGAACCAGTACCTCACACAATTTGGGAGCTATACTTCTATTAATGCAGCCCAAAATAGCATTTGCTTTTTTTGCAGCCACATGACACTGTTGGCTCATATTCAGCTTGTGATCTACAACAATTCCAAGATCCTTCGCGTTTGTAGTATTGCTGAGCCAAGTATCCCCCATCTTGTAACTGTGCATTTGGTTTCTATTTCCTAGATGTAGAACTTGGCATTTATCCTTATTAAATTTCATTCTGTTGTTTTCAGCCCAGCACTCCAACCTATCAAGATCACTTTGAAGTTTGTTTCTTTCTTCCAGGGTATTAGCTATCCCACCCAATTTTGTGTCATCTGCAAATCTGATAAGCATTCCCTGCACCTCTTTATTGTCTTGTATGGGCAGGGGAGCATAGAATCATGACAATGGAAGTTCTCTATGCCAGCGCTGAATGTGTCTGGCATTGCATAGAGACATTTGGCTTTAGTGCTGACATGCATTTTAAGTGCAATACAAATGTCCCATGTGTGGAACGCCATACTGCTAAAGCATTTTTCAGTGTACGCATGAGGGGACCATAACTACGAAGCATCCATTAGTATAAAAATGTAATAAAATAAGTAAATAAATAAGATGTTAAATGCCATTCACCAAGCTGTAGAATATAAGATATAAGAGTGTACAGAATAACCATTACTTCATTCAGAACACGGTCTCCTCTCACAGCCTAACTGGACGGGGCTATCAGCCCAATTTTATCCATGTTGACTTAGACATACATCCACTGAGTTAAATATGACATCACCCCAGTTGCATAGGATTGCAGGCTTAGTCAAAAGCAGCTTTTGCCTATAGTGCGATGCATCAGAAATAATGGATTAAAGGCTGTTTGAAATCTCCTTTCTCATTAAGGAGATGAGTTCTTTGATCTAGATGTTTAATATTTCTACTCCATCTTTCCATATGCTTACATGACTTACAGTAAGGCTGGACAGGGTTCTGGTTTGCAGGATCTATGCGTCTTCCTTTTTTAACTAGAATCTCGAATCCACCACCTGGACCCTAGTGCAAAAGACATGGGCATGGGAAGCTGTTTTGTGTATCAGAGCTGAATGGATCTCACAGTCCTTCCACAAAGCCACTTGGTTACCCAAGCTTTCTTCATGGGGGAGTCATTTTTGTTATTGTTAAATAACTGAGATCAGAACTCCTTGCTGATTTACTGCAGATCATCCAGAGATCTACCAGTAGATCCAGATCTACCTTCTGCCCACCCCTGGCTTATTCTAGTTCAAACCCCCAAAACTTTAAAAACTATCTAAAACTGCAGGGGGAAAACTTTCCTAATCCATAAGCAATAATTAGCATTATTCAATTCTTAAGACCTTTCAGAACAAGTGCCAGGAGAGAGATGCCCAATCCCTTCTTGAGGAAGGGTGTATGCAGTATGAAAGCCATGTTCTTTGCTGCAGATGTCTTTGCTTCCCAGTCCGGTTGTATGGGACAGGACTCTTAAATATCATCTTATCAGTTTGGTGGGGAGAGCCAGTTCTTGTTCTGATGTAGTTAAAAAAAATCTATAGCATCTGCTTGACATTTTCTAAGATAGCAATGTACCTTTACTGTTCAAGTTACAACCATTTATTTCCTCTGAAGAAATGCAGTTCTGTTGATATACAACATGAGATCACTGTTGTACTGCACTGAAAGTTAATTAAGTGTTGTTTTGAGAATTCAGGTTTATTGATTTTACAATGACTCGTGTCAACTTTAATGCATCCTCCTCCAATAATTAAGTTAATTCAAAAAGTAGTAGCAGATTGTAGAGGAGCTACAAGCTTCTTTGCTATGGCTAATAAGGTGATGACATAGAACAATCGTAGTGGTTTATGGACCTAATTTGAATTAGTTTAAGGTGGTGCTAATCGATCCAGCCTTGTCACTGGATACTCATGTGACATCTTTGTCACTTAGCACAGCAGCTGTGGCCTCTGCTGGTCACCATTACCCATGCTGTGGTCGTAACCTCTAGATGTGGGGCTCTGTTCAAAGACTTCTTGGAAACTTCCATTAGTTCAAAACACAGCTGCTAAGCTACTAACTTGGAGCTCTTTTAAAAACAACTATACTGGATGCTGGTCTATTTCTGAATGCAATTTGAAGTGGTAGGGCTTGCTTTTATAGAGCTAGGACCCAGATACCTAGAAGGCCACCTTCTCCCATATGATCAAGCCTGAACATTATAGTCAGTTGTCAGGCTTTGTATCCCATACATCAGATACTATCTATAGGGAGGTTCATCTAGTGCTAAACCTGATATTCTTTCTAGCATGAGTCTAAGGCCATAGCTAGACATAAGGTTTATCCTTGGATCATCCAGGGGTCAAACTTTTTCATCTAGGTGACACACAGGGGATCCAGTGCTCAGGCAGGGGTGAACCCTGGATGATCCCGGGATAAACCTTAGGTCTAGCTCTGGCCTAAGTTCTTATTGTCCTGGGCCTACTGCATAATTTATTTGAAATTATTTTTAGGCTACCTTGAAGGGCAGAGACCAATCAAGGTGGAGTATAGGGTAAAAAACTATATGTAAGTATACAAAAGGCCAATGATTAAATGTACAATAAAACACTATAAAATAAAATCTGCAGCCCACAGATTATGGAAAGGCCAGCGAAAACAGATGGTTCTTCAGAGCCTTCCTGAAAACCTGAAAGAAGGGGCCTGACAAACCCCTGATGGACGCTGATGTGTGGGGTCACCAATGAAAATACCTTCTTCTGCCATTGAAGTTTGGCTTTTATTGATGGTTTTTATTGCTTCAGCTCACCTTATTGCTCTGATGAGCTCTCATTTCCCTGGTTTTGATGTCCCTGCTTTTGTTTTGATGTCTGTGAACTACTCTGGGTGTTTTGTCAACTGAAGAGTGGCATATAATTAATTTGTTTTTAACTGTGCATATTTATTGTTTTATACTGTATGCTTTTATTTTTACGCCGCTCTGAGATCTTAATGATATAGGGCGGGATATAAATGTTATAAATTAATTAATTAAATAAATAAATAAAAATGTTTTAAATAAATATTGCGATTAGCCTTATCAGATTAGCCTTATAGGTAGTGACTTAACTAGCAACAAATCCAGTAATAGAAAACAATACAATGCACTTCTTTGTATATACATTATTCGGAGCTATTTATGAGACAGATGATGTCTATGTATAAGTCAGTGGTATTTTTAGTGAGTGGGTCATGAAGGCATTATTGGTTGGGGTGGGTGGGTCTCATAACTTACACTTTCATAGTTACTGCCTCAAACCCACATTCACTTTGCATCAGCTACTTCAGTGCTACTGCTGCTGGTTTAAACCTATACATCAATAATCTGATGACTCTGAGTTGTGTGTGTGGGGAGATGGTAAACAGCTGTGTCAGTTAGGTATGTCCTGGTTACCTTCTAGTCGAAATAATTTTGCTAAATGCTACTCAAATCCTTCCACTTTGAGCAGGTATTCATGCAAAAGAGTATCTGTTAACCCAGAATGGATGTTACTCAATTATTTTTTGCTATCTTGCAACAATTTTCAAAATATATTAAAAAGAGAGCTAGTGTGGTTATAGTGCTGGACTAGGACTTGGGAGATTCAGGTTCTAGTCCCCACTCAGCCATGAAGCTCACTGGGTGTCTTTGGGCCAGTCACTGACTCTCAGTGTAACCTTCCTCACAAGATTGTTGTCAGGATAAAATGGAGAGGAGGGGGTCATGTGAGCCCCCTGGAGTTCCTTGCAGAGACTGCAATGGTGTATTAGACTAATGGTCAACTTTTCCACAATACAACTTCAGTGAAACTCAAACACTGCCCCAGGGCCTAAAAAATTCTGAGCTCTCTATTAGGGAAGGCTATTGCAAGGTAAAGGAGCTGCCATCCGATTGAAGATAGGTTGGTACAGAGAAACCCCAAAGATAGCTTAGACCCCTCCCTTAAGGAAGCTCCCTATTGTGTATGTGCCGATGAGAGACTATTCTGAACAGAGCATCTCAAGCCACTCCCTAACTCTGCCCTCTTCGACCAATAACATGCCTTTGTGCCCACCAAGCCATGCCCCTCTTCCTCCTCATTGGAAAGGGCTAGGTTTCCCAGGGGGTGGGGAGTGGAAGGTGGTGTCTCTGCCTGGGCCATGTGGTTGTCAAGGCCTTGGGAAGATTCTTCTTCTCCAGGAGAGACTCGGGGAGTTTCCTCCCCCACTCTTGGCTCTAGCTGTTCCAGTTCTGAATCAGAATCGGAATCCTCAGAAACTGCAGAGGCCCCTGTCTCAATCCTGACGGTAGTATCTGAGCACAGATGAGATGAACTTAAACAATGACTGAAGTAAGGACCATCAGTAGGGTGGGAAGATTGTTCCATGTGGTGTTGAAAAGGGAATAGTGGCATCCCACTGATGATTAAAACTGTTGATGATCTGGATGTCCAAGATTTGGTGACGACCAGAACTACCTTTTGACAATGTTATGTGGTAAGAATCTTTCATATTCCTGTCAATCACATTTCATGACTGAAAGCTAAAATACAGCAATATGCTTCACATAATGCTGATTTGGATGACTGTTATGGGAGCTGCAATTAGCACACTTCATGGCAATCTGCTGTATGATGTGGGTGGGCTATTTATCAGAACAAGGATGGCCTTATGTAATTTAATACTCTATGGAAGTGATGCAAATGATTCTTGCCCTCTCTTACACCCACTCCATTAACTTGACAGCTATTTGTCATTGATCTTACCCGGCCTTGAAATGTTAGAAGCCTTAGGCTGAGACAAATGTAACACAATAAGAGGGCTTATGAGTATGTTCACAGTGCTACAAGACTGTCTTCACATGAAACTAATAGATGGATATGGCAACAAATCATATACTGGCCCATCAGCCTTGTTCCTGCGTTATTGTTCCTGCTATCTCAACTGAGCCAAGCACCTGAGACAAGAGGGGGCTGCAACACTTCTGTATTAGGAATCGGTCTGCTGGACTATGTTAACTCTCCTCAGCTAGAATTAGAGGAGGGGGTGGTAGTAGGTGGAATGGAAGGCAGAGGCCTGATGGATTTTAACCATCATTTGATTTGCAGGCCTACTCAACTGTCAGTTTTCTTGTGAAGTTGGGCGTGAGCATGGCTAAAGAATGTGGTTTGAGCAGCTAGTTGTATTATGTCCATCTCTAGCCTAGATGGCTTGCCTTTCCACATCCCTCCCATAACTGTGGCATCCAACAGCTTTCTTGCAGTGAATCCTGGCATTCAGGTCCTTTCAGGAATCTTATAAGAACATAAGAGCTATGCTGGATCAGACCGAGGGTCCATCTAGCCCAGCACTCTGTTCACACAGTGGCCAACCAGCTGTTGACCAGGGCCCAACAAAGTATCTGCCCAAGTCCCACATCTAGCTTTACATTCACTATGTCCCTTAGTACTCTGTAATATTAAGCACCCAATCCTCTCATTGTCCAGCTATTCCCCCCCCCCAAATGGTAGAGCTATGTACATAAGAAGATCTCAAAAAGAGAACATTCATTTGTTGTGCTGCAACAGAAAAAAATACTGCCACTTATAGGACACTTTTACCATTGAGGTAGGCTTTGACTAGAAAGACTTTGGACTACTTTGTCATTTGTGGAGGCAAAGTTCTTTGCGGGGGATTGTTTGGGGTTGGGTTTCATTCCTAATTTGAGGGAGGTTTGGGGCAGAAAGGGGAATTTCAGAATAGACTTATTAACACATGAATGTGGGGACTGTACATTGTACCTTTATTTTGTTGAGTTCTATGAACAGTAAATAGTGCAACTGAAGGTTAAAGTACACTTGCTGTTTTCTTTTATTTCCTTTTTGTACTTCTATTGTTGTCAGCAATGAAGAAATAAAGTGCTCAGCTTTCAGACAAGAAATACTACCTAACAAGTTGATTGCTTCAGACCTTAACATATCCCAGTCTTAACTTTGAAGATGAGCCCATTTAACTGGCCAAGAGCAAGACAGATGAAGTTCTACAGATAATTGCACGGACTACTGGGAGGATACACAAAGGGAGGCTCACTGATTTCTTGTTCTATTGAATTGGGAAATTGGCTCTGCTGGACTCTTCAGGAGCGGGCTAATTTTGGAAAATAATTAGCATAACAGAGGGAGGTCTAAATCTCCCTCACCCAGTCACAGTGGTAGCAGTCTGGATTGGGTACCTGTATTCTTACCCATGAAAGGGTCAGCTGCATGCTACGTATTCAGTGTATCATGTATTTTGATCCCTGGAGTATACAACCTCTAGCCAACATTTTCAGCCCTGACACACAGGGATTCCATAGTTCCATCATCAGAGGCTACAAAATGTCTGTAGATGTGTCCCTTTAGGGCTTGACAGGGAACAGCTTGTTTTCAGTCCCTACCAATTTCATGTGTTCGTAACTCTATTCTGTCCTGAGTCACAAAATACAGCTTTCTAAATTTTCTCTTGAACTATGCGTTTCTAAATATATTTTATCCTAAAATCTGCATTTTTGAGCTGAGATTAGCATTGCAAAATTCAGTGAAATGTGAAATCTGAAGGCTAATGTCATTCCAATTTGCACATTACTCTGAGAAGTACAAGTCAAGTTAGGTCACTCCTAAATGTGGACCAAACAAAATACTCAAGTATCCTTATTCTGTCCCAGTAACAGAGACCAGGGGAACAAGGAAACTACTGGGGATGTAGTTCTCCCAAGGGCTGTTGCTGTTTTTATCCTTGTGTTCATTCACTGCTGCTCCAAGAAAGGAAAGGGAAGAATATGTTTTTGGGATGAGGGCTAACAGGCTATGATTGTAGGGGATAGGGAAGGGACTTTCCCCTGATCCCTTGGATTGGCTTCAAAACAATGATTGGATACTTTATCAGTTTTTGTATCTTGTATTTTTGCAGAAGATCTCAGAAAACATCTGAGTTAATCTAAGAAAAGCTTCAGTTAACTCACCCACCTGTAATTATGGAAATGAAGATCTGCAGTTTGCTGAAATGTTCAGTTCATTTTCATGTTCTTTTGCCTCTGTGCTCCTAATGGTCATGTATGCATTGATACAAGCTCAGCACAAAGAAAGCAACAGTTGATTCAATCATCACATCAAGGCTAGGCAATTAAGAACTCAGAAATCTAGGGAAAATTTTCGATGAGAAGGAGATGTTTGGAATCATCCTACTGACATACAATGTAGCAATACCTATATCAACTCACTTTATTCTTTTTGCTACCATAGCTTTGTGGATATGTAATTCCATAATCATATAAATAGTATCTGGACTTAAGTGTAGATACATAGCAGACAGAGTACTACCAACATCATGCACATAATCTCTTCATTTTGGGGTGGTGTATACATGTATGCTTAATAGGTAGTGTCAATGTGAATTACATAAAATTTCTCATTCCACACTGTTAATCAATATTTTATCTTTAATTGGCAGATAAATGAGTAAATGAACTGAAAATAATTTCAGTATATATACCAACTAGAATTAAACTGGATTTCTGTTCATAAATTAAACCAGTAGTGATGAAGCATGTCAAGAAATGTTAATGCAATATTGAATGCTAGCTTTTATTTTAGCTTTTCTATTTCCCAGCTGCCTTTCTGTCCTTACAAGCACTGTGTCTTTCTTGACACAGCTTATGCATAATGTAATTCCTAATTATCATCACTGATTTATTTCATTTTAGTCCAATTCTAATATGAGGCACAAAATCAATTCCTTCTTGCTGATTCTCAGAAGCCTATGTGGTATTGCTCCCAAATAAAAAGGGTGAGAAATTAAACTTTGTGCTTCTGTCTCAAATTAGTAGAGAATTTCACATAGCTATGCTTAGTACCTTATACCTATGTGTATACGTATTGACTGTTAGGGCTCAATGGACTGTCAGTTTTAGACTTCACAATAAAAGTTGCCATTTCAAAAAACAGTAGTCAACTTACAAAAATAAATGGTTTGGGGGTCAGTTTCAAGGAAGGCAGCCTCTCTAGATGTGATGTACTGAAGATCTGTCCATTTGTACTCCTCTGCCTGTTTGAGTCTAATGAACAATACAGGCAATCATCGTATTTTAAAAACTCTTTTTGTTGCTTTTGGAGCCAAAGAGAATGCCACCAGACAATATATTGACCCCAGAAGCAATGTTAGTCATCATTCATCAATTAACTTGTCCTGATGGTGTTCATGGACTATGCTCTATAGCTGGACAGGTTTCCTGGTAACAGTTTTTTTTCTTCCCCAAGCATCAAGGATCTCAACAAACACAGCATGAGTGGGACTGTGCAACACAACAACCCATGCTCAGGGTTAAGTATGGGTTGAGTGTGTATTGTTGTTGAACAATGGCTTCTTTTTGCGGGTTTGTGGTTAACAAACCATGATTTGTAAATATGAATTGATTCCCACAACACAACAACCCATGTTTCATCAACAACAACCTGTGTTTCAGTGACAACCCACACTCAACCCATACTCAACTTTCAGTGTGTGTTGTGTTGTGAACCCTTCCATTATATAACAGGGTGAATGAGCTTCTTACCCAGACTGGGGTTATTCTAGGGTGACCATATGAAAAGGAGGACAGGGCTCCTGTATCTTTAACAGTTGTATTGAAAAGGCAATTTCAGCAGGTATCATTTGTATATAAGGGGAACCTGGTGAAATTTCCTCTTCACCACAGCAGTTAAAGCTACAGGTGCCCTGCCCTCTTTTAAATCTGCTCACTCCTGCATCTTTAACTGCTATGATGAAGAGTGAATTTCACCAGGTTCTCCATATATACAAATGACACCTGCTGAAATTCTCTTTTCTACGCAACTATTAAAGATACAGGAGCCCTGTCCTCCTTTTCATATGGTCACCCTAGTTATTCAATAATACAATAAATTTAAATGGGGGGTGTAAGGGCCATATTCGATTCAGATTGTTCACAAACAAAGCAACGCTTCTGAATAGAAATTCTGTATCCCATTCTATTGTTAGTTAATGAATGTAAGGAAAAACTGGAGCCTCTGATTGTGACACAGAAAGCTTGTTCAAAATGAGGAGATTGTGATTGGTTCCTTATTGTGACCCAGTCAGTTTGTGTCATTTTTCTATTTTATAGCCTTGAAGATCCTAATTTGGTTGGAAAAGCAAGATATATGGTATTAAATAAATGTCTTTATAAGTCTGGAAATTATGAGGAAGGAGACTCCCCATTTTTGCCTTTATAGTGAACATTCTTGATTTGAGTAAAAAATAAATCTAGGGCCACTATGATCTCTTTAGTCTCCAGTGCCCCACCCATTTTTTTTAAATGGCATCTCTAGCAGGAAAAGAGTGCCCAACCTGCCAAATTTAGCTTGATTGCTACAGAATGCCAAAGGGGTTAACTTTAGCTTACAAACAAGCTAAATATAGCCATTGTACTGCTCTGTAGTGCTTTGAAGCAGTTTACCACCAAAATTTCACTGGCAAATCAGCAAACTTTTGAGGTGACACCCCATAGACTGTGTGATGCCCTGCAAAATGCAACCCATAGTGGGTGCCAGGGGGCAAAAATGGCCCCTAGTCCTCTGGAAGTTGCCTACCCCAGCATATGCCTTCAGATGCCCTCCTAATCCATTTGATGGCAATAGAAGATGGTTTTGAATCCAAAGAGAACATCTTAAAAGAGAAAAATAAACCTACTGTTTTCCAGCATATCTTTGGATGAGTGATGATAACACAGAAAGTTGGCAACACTTAACATGGCAAAGACTGAATTGCTTGTTTTTCCTCCTAAACCCTCTCCTCACCTCTCATTCTCTCTTACTGTCAACGATGTCACACTTACTCCGGTCAAGGAAGCTCGTAGTCTTGGCTTTATATTTGACTCCTCGCTCTCCTTTACTCCTCACATCGAGGCAGTAGCTAAATCCTGTCGTTTCTTCCTGTATAATATTGCCAGGATTCGACCATTTTTGTCTGTCTCTTCTGCCAAGACTCTCGTTCACGCACTGGTTATCTCTCGGTTGGACTACTGCAACCTTCTTCTCTCTGGCCTTCCTTCGTCTCACATCAGTCCGCTGGTCTCTGTCCACCACTCTGCCGCTAAGATCATCTTCTTGGCCCGCCGCTCTGACCATGTCACTCCACTTCTGAAATCTCTTCATTGGCTTCCAGTTCACTCCAGAATCCAATATAAACTTCTCCTGCTGACCTTCAAAGCTCTTCACGGTCTAGCTCCTGCCTATCTCTCCTCTCTCATCTCACACTATCGCCCCGCTCGTGCTCTCCGCTCCTCTGATGCCATGCTTCTCGCCTGCCCAAGGACCTCCACTTCCCTTACTCGGCTTCGTCCTTTTTCTTCTGCTGCCCCTTACGCCTGGAACGCTCTTCCAGAACACTTGAGAACTACAAACTCAATCACTGCTTTTAAAACTCAGCTAAAAACTTTTCTTTTCCCTATAGCCTTCAAATATTGAGTTTGTTCTGACTCTATACTGTTAGCTTCTCCCTACCCGATGCCTGTTTACACTTCCCTGTGCCTGTTTGCATTCTCCTTCCCTCTTTATTGTTTACTACAACTTATTAGATTGTAAGCCTATGCGGCAGGGTCTTGCTATTTACTGTGTTATCTGTACAGCACCATGTACATTGATGGTGCTATATAAATAAATAATAATAATAATAATAATAAAGAAGGAGTTTGATATAAAATCTATATGGTCACAGAACCTTTTCTTCTTTCTTTCTTTCTTTCTTTCTTTCTTTCTTTCTTTCTTTTTTGGTAAAAGATACAAAGCTACTATTAACTGTGAGGTTGTTCAGTTCCAGTACCCAAATAAGCTGAAGTCATTACTATTACCAGGAAAGTGACCTTAGTGATAAACTCTTTGATAGGGCAACACACTCCATATACAGTTTTCAAACTATTTTCAAAGGGTCATATCCTGCTGGTATAGATCTGGCCCAGTAGGGCCTGGATCGATACATAGCTGCTGCTGCTATTATTATTATTATTATTATTATTATTATTATTATTATTATTCTGTCAGAATTTACTAGGCCTTAGTTTATGATGTACAGTCTTTTTAATTCAGGGCTACATGTTGGAGAAGATTCCTTCCAGCTTCAGGCATGGTCTGGTGTTCAGGGGAACTCCTTTACTTGGTACCTGAGGTTGCTTAAAAGCAAGAGGGAGTGCTTTCCCCAAAGGTGGAAGGTGCCCTACCTTGGTACTGCAGAGAATAGAAATTTGTAGGTTAGACAAATTTTCCTTTCTCCCCCTTCCCGTCTTGAATGTGGTGACTTCCCTTCAACAAGTCACCAAATATCTTGGCATTTGTAATAAGCCTTTGTGAATGTGATCTTTCATTTTCGTTTTCAAAGAGAGCCTCTCTCCTGTGACAGACGATGAAATGTGTCTGCAGGCAGAGAACAGGGAAAGTAACATTTTCATTCTTTGTAGACATGCTTTGAATCAGCTCTTTTATCCCTGCATGAACTAAAGGGTCATTGAATAGATGAAATGGTAATTTTTGTTGTTGCTTTGAGTTTGTTTTTAATGGACAAATTTGTCCCAAATGCATATTTTGAAAGTGCCTGAAGCACTTTTTTTTTGGGGGGGGGGGACTCTCAATTCAAATGTAAGGTTGTTTTTAGCACTCTATAAAGATGACACAACTGTCCATTTAAGTGATAGCTTATTTTTATATTGAGCATCATTGACTGAGAGAAGTTAAGCTTTTAGTTCAATTTGCTTACTCACCTGTTCAGCATTTGTTTGTAACCGGATAGCTCCATTAAATGTTGAGATAGCAGAATGAAATTTTGCTCTGCATATGCTGTTTCATGTTCTTACGTTTACATGTTTGTTTAAGGGCAAACACGCAAAATATATCATAATGCAATATGTGTCTTGAAGACTGAGATATTGGAATGAAAGTTGATAAACAGATGTAAGATACAATTGTGTTTTTCAAATTGAACACCCAGCTCAACTGAAAGACACACAATACATTGTAATGTTATCTTCCTTGATCACTGAAATACCACGATGAAACTTCTGCATTTTCCAATGGTTTCCTTGCTCTGAGCCTGTCTTTGAACTCAGATCCAAGAAACTGAACAATCCTATGTACCTCGGGTGCTGTCTAGGGGACATCAGATTTCCTCCTTATTTATTTAATTTCTATCCTGCCTTTCCACCAAAACAAACAAAAAAACCCACTCAGAACAGCTAATAATAAAATCCAGATTTACAAAATTTTAATTTAAACACAGCATAAAACCAAACAAATTAAAAACTCAACAAAAACCCTATTCGCATACTTGAATGTAGTTAAGACAGTACATCCCCGTCTACATACTTCGTGTAGCTGCAATAATACTTGTAGAGTTTTAGACATTTTTTAAGAGTGGGTGCTCCTCTGTATGTGGATAAATCTTATATCTACAGTACTTTAGAAAGGGGGCATTTAAGGCTGCCTCTCCACTCAACAATGCCCATTAGTATTCCTTTAACAAAAAAAAGTTTCCCTTGGTAGTTAATTGACTTGACAAGAAGCTGCTTGCAATCAAATGTAGTCAATTTCACATTCCACTGATTTTGTAAAGGACAAAGGGAAGTGACTACAATTAGGAATTAAGATGAAAATGAATATATTTTCCCTCTTACAGTAAGGCTTCTGCATCAGTTATCAATCTGCAAGTGGTAGATATGAGCTAGTGCCATGGTAGCATTGGTTCCTGTTGTTTTTCAGAAATAATAATTGGGACACAGCCTGAGTAGAGGTTTGAAATGGCAGTCAAAAAACTAACGAGGAGGTATGTCTGCCCTTACAGGCTAGTAATAGCAAAGTATTTTTATTTTAATAACACCATGCAGATGGAACTAGTTACAAAGAATAATGCAAGTTATTTTCTTTTCTTGGTATATGGTTTGTCATGGAGGAGAGCTACTAGAAGAAAATACAGCTTTTTAATTATTAGAACTGTACAGAATAGATTCTAGCATTTTGGATATATATGATGATATTGGCCTGGAGATGAACTTTTTGCTAAAGAAGGAGAGTTGCACTCACAGAGAGGGTATTTCCATGAGTAGAAGGTGCATTTTAATGAGCAGAACTTTCCTTCTGTTAACAGACACTCCTTCCATTCATGGATCAAAAATTAAGGATCCAGCCCAATACATTTAGAATAATAAAACTGATATACCGCTATCCTTGAAGTATAAATACAGAGCCTGACTATATACCAGATTGAATGTGCATGTTGGTGCTTTTTTTCTTACTCAAAAGTAAGCATAGGGGACCTGATCTAGATTGGGACCCTGGAGTGTGGGGTAGGAGAGATTTAGCTGTTTGCCACTGCTGTGGTCCTGATCTGCATTGGTGCCTCTGCATCTGCAATTTGCAGAGGGAAAAAATTCTACTTCACTTCAAAGTGTGAACCACTTTGGGGGCCCTTTTTAGGATTGAAAAGATGCATATTAATACATACTGAGCATCATCAGACAAGCATTTGTCGCACGCTTGTTACTGCCCACTCAAAGTTTTTTGCGGGTCCTTTTGGTGCATCATCCACTTCTTTCTTCTGGTCTCTGTTTCCATCACAAAATAAGACCCCAGTAAGTCCAATTAATTTTTAGAAGTGAAACTTTCCACAATCTCCTGCTGCATGCAGGAAAACCAGCGCGTTAAAAATGCCCACTGAATGGGCCACGTGGTCATTGTTTACATCTTCTTTCTTCCCCATGAAGAAAGATGACGTATTGTGTGACAGAAATGGAGTGGGGAGAAGCGATGGTAGGGAACCATGATCCCCCACCCCTGCGTCTGTTTATGCTCATTGCGTTTATGAATAAAATGAACAGGAGGATTTTAAAAATCCTATACAGTTCCCAACATGACCATTGATAAGGAAATTTTTGAGCATGCTTAGGAGCCTCCAGAGATCTGGAAACTAACGTGTTTAGCTTTGGCAAACTGTCTTAGCTGTTGTTTTCCAGCGCCTTTCCCATTTATTTATTTATTTATTTGCATTTTTATACCACCCAATAGCCAAAACTCTCTGGGCAGTTTACAAAAAATAAAACCATAAAAACCATTCAAAATATAAAATAAACTGTATAATAGCATTATATAAAATAAAATATAAAAACACAGCCAGGATAAAATCAAGCAGCAATGCAGAAATTGATACAGATTTAAAATACAAATTTAAAACAGCAAAGTTAAAATTAAGTTGCTGGACTGTTAAAATGCTCAGAAAATAAAAAAGGTCTTCACCTGGTGTCTAAAAGAGTATAGTGTAGGTGCCAGGCGAACCTCTTTAGGGAGCTCATTCCACAGCTGGAGTGTTACAGCAAAGAAGGCCCTCCTCCTGGGAAATATAGGAAAAGTGGGAGGAGAGAACCTGTCAGATGAGATACAGTTTATGTGATTTGGAGAGTGCTTGGGGGTGGGGGGAGAATGGCTTCTTCTAAGAACTCGCAGAGGGTAATAAAGTTTCACTCCAAATCCAGATGGAGGAATTCGATCATCACTAAGATGTAGAGACAGTCACGACAAATGACGGGTATGGCATGTCTCCAGCCCAGCACTCCTAAGCACATGGAGACTGAAAGTGGAATGTGCTGGAAAGAGAGCAGACATCATTGGTGAGGGCAGGTAGCGTTTAGAGGTCAAAAAAGAGTAATAGCAATCAGGGAAGCAGATTTGCCATAGCTCTGCGGAATGGGGTCTGAAAGGAGCTGGAAGGGAACAATGAGTATTGTGTCCAGTTCTGGGCACCACACTTCAAGAAGGATGCAGACAAGCTGGAGTGTGTTCAGAGGACGGCAACAAGGATGATCAGGAGTCTGGAAACAAACTGGGCATGTTTAGCCTGGAGAAGAGAAGATTGAGGGGAGACATATTGCACTCTTCAAAGAGTTGAAAGGCTGTCCCACAGAGGAGGATTAGGATCTTTTCTTGATCATCCTAGTGTGCAGGACACGGAATAATGGGCTCAAGTACCAGGAAGCCCGATTCCAGCTGGACATCAGGAAAAACTTCCTGACTGTTAGAACAGTACGACAATGGAACCAATTACTAGGGTGGTAGTGGGCTCTCCCACACTAGAGGCATTCTAGAGGCAGTGGGACAACCATGTGTCAGGTTTGCTTTAAGGTGGATTCCTGCATTGAGCAGGGGGTTGGTCTTGATGGCCTTATAGGCCCCTTCCAACTCTACTCTTCTGTGATTCTATGAAAAAGCACAGAATGGCAGTGAGCATCAGAGCTTGGTGGCCTTTCTCTTAGAAGGCTTCACAGCCAGAGTAAGGAAGAAGATTGTGGTCCTGTTGCTTTAAAAGTGAGTGGGGGAGTGGCAGGTGGGATGGAAGCTATGGATCTGACCCAGGGCTCAGGTCTAATGGAAGTTTATTGGCTTGCTCTATTGTGAATTGGGATTGTCCACCTTTGCATGGATGGAGCATTGGCAGTAGCATAGAAAAGGACAATGCAACTATATATATATATATATATATATATATATATATATATATATATATATAATACTTTATTAAACTCTATTTAACAAAGCGGTTAAAAAAGTTAAATATATATAAAAAAAACATACAAGTCAGACACAAACACGATTTCTGTAGATGCTGAACCGAGCTTGTTTCCTTCAATTTACTGTGGTCAGAGGAAGATTTGTTAAACCAGAGTTGGATGTCACATCTGTACCATTGATGTAATCGAGAAAAGGAGACCATATTTCATTGAATGGGTCATAGCTAAGTTGGCCTGACGAAACTCTGCGGTGGTACGTTAATTTTTCAGAGCAGGCTATATCCCACACTTTCCCTTTCCATCCAGTGAGTGTAGTGAATGCAACTCTTACAACATGGAGTTGGTGTCCACAGTGAAGCTCTGCAGAACTTTGAATGATGCTCATAGAATGGATATATTGCAGGAAAGCCCTAGATCCAGGGCCCGACCCAATTAATGGCATTTTGCTCCTAATAATGCAGAGCCATTTGTTGTTTATATGTATTTATCCTGAAGTATTTTTATGCTGTTCTCAGCCAAAAAGGCTCCCAGAATGGCTTACATATAATCAGTTAAACAAGATAGTCCCTGCCTGCAGGCTGACAATCTAAAAAGACAGGACACACAAAGAAAACGGGAGGGAGAAGGAGTTGTGGCAGGAGTTGCAATATCTTTCCTCTGAGAGGCACAGCATTTATTTAGCATTTATTCTAAAAAGTCATTAAAAAAAATTCAGAGAGCAAAAGCCCAGACTGCTGAAGATAAGCGATGTATTCACTGCCGCCGCTACTTATTAATGTGATATTTTATATGCCTTTTAAAAGTAATTTTGTTTGCAGTGTTTTACCATCAATCTTTCCTGAAGCACAGAAGAACTCACCCTGCTGATTTAAGAAGAAAAAAGTAGGGATCATTATCGCTAACCCTTCTCCAATGTGCTCACCATTTAATGCACTATTTTTTAAAAGTGCATTGTCCTCCAATACTACAGTGCACAGTCTACCTGGTGTTGCTGCTGTTGTTGTTGCTGTATGGTCTTGTCCGTTCCAGTTACCTGTTCGTTAACATCAACTAACCTGTACTGCAGCTTTCCCAACCAGTTACCTTCCAGATGTAGATTTAGCCCCTGCTTCTTCTAAACAGATGAAAAGCACTATTGTTGATTACGCAGGACTTCACTACATATGTTCAGCATCAGCTGCTGTGCATGCCTGTAGCTAGTTTAAAGTGATCCTTTGCATTTTTCTCACTGTGGGTTGGTTTTTCTCTCTCAAGATACCTCTCCTAACTCCCCCCCTCTCTGTGAGTGTGTGTGTATTAAATGAGATTGGACCTTGTTAGTTGAAGTCCAAAATATTAGGAGGGCACCAAGCTGGATGGAAGGCTGCTCAGTAGTAAAGCATCTTCTCCATCTGTTTCCTGTGCACTGGGCTCAGTCTCTAGTCTATGGAAGACTTGGTAGACTCAAGAAAATGAAATGCTAAAATGTGGTAGAAGAAAGCTTTGGAATGATCAGACTAATTCCCGAAAATTACTGTTTTTAAGCCAATGCTGTGAAAAATTGGTGGCATCTTTTTTTCCTTGGAATGATAGTGCATATGTGGGTAAGAGAAGAGTAAAATATCATTTTTTTCCTGAAGCGTTCAGAAATAAGAATGGACCACACAGGCCCCCAAACGCAGAGCTGAGAGGAAACATTGGTGATCAGGTATGTTCAGTGTCGCCTAGAGTATGAGAAATGTAAGTGTTTCAGTCAGGACCATGTTCTGGCTGTGTAATGCTCCAGGGAAGTCTGAAACTGGGGTTCTCAGAAGTCAGGCCTTAGTACCTTACCTCCTGCACCAAAAGTGGCTACCCTGAATGCAATTGGGCATTTTTCTGAGTCCTTGTATTGGCTCGGGGAAATTATCTCCCCCCCCCCTGTTCTTCTTTTTGTTTTTGGAACAAGTTTTTCCAACAAGAGCTGTGGGGAGGTCTTCCGTCTTTATGCTTTGGTTCTTGACCTCTGCTTGACTTTGACTGCATACTTACTGCTGACCCTCTTGATATTCTACTGCTATCTTGGATCTTATGATCTGCTCACTTTGATTGTGCATCTTCCTTTTCTCCCTTATTTGTTTCTCTGGACCTTGACTTCTGCCTGACTCTGACCACATAGCTGATTCTGGGTTCTGTGACCTGATTGCCTAGAGCCTAAACCAGATTGGAACTGCCATGCTAAAGCATCTGTAAAGCTTCTTAGAAACCACTGTATGCTATCATTGAGTCATACGGTGTGGGTGGAACTTGCCACCAAAGAGGTGAAGGTTCTGTCACAATAGAACAGATTTTGTTATTTGTTGAGTTACATTTATTTTTATATAATTGGACTGTTACATCCAACAATACATCCACACTATCTTCTAGTTGTAAGGCTACCTCTAAGCAAGTATGAATGAGGAGACTTAAAGAAATATACTCACTAAATTAAATACCTGCAAGTCTTTCTGAATTTCAAATTCGTCATCTAATTGGTCAGATCCCAACAGAAGAATGTTTTCATCTCTCAAATTATATAGCCAGAAGGGCTGCTATAAGCTGAAAGAGGTTTTGCAAGATGATGAGACACTCTGAAAAGTAAAATAAAATAGGTTTTATTTGTGGAGAGGCATGGTTAATTATGTGTAGCAGATGGAGAGACGGAAATCTTTTGTTACTGATGAAAGAGGAGAAAATTATTCACTATTGTATAATTTTTAACAAATGAACTTTTTTTTTGTTTCAACAAAAAATACAGAAACCCACTCAGAAAAGGAGATATGCATTTTAAACGGATGGAATAATACAGCTTTAAAGATTCCCTTTTCTAGCTTCTGCAAACTAGCTGCTGATAATCTCTACATGGGAAAGGAAAGGAACCTCTTGTGCAAGCACTGAGTCATTACTGACTCTTGGAGGGATGCCAGCTTTCGCTGACGTTTTCTTGGCAGGCCTTAGAGCGGGGTGGTTTGCCATTGCCTTCCCCGGCTGTTATTACCTTTCCCCCAGCTAACTGGGTACTTTTACCGACTCTACAAACAATGTCATTATTGCATCATTAGGAAAGCCTGGGGAATAGTTCATATGTAAGAGTTTATTTAATTTTGTCCTGTTTGTCTGCATAAAGTCTGGGGAAACTTTTCTAAAAGTATTTTACATGCTGTCCACATTTGCAATGGATTTACTCGAGGGACAGAGATTCAGAATGCTTTTAAATAATAAAAAGTTTCATCCCCCCCTCCCAACGAAAGATTTATTTGCTTGATGTAAAAGTATAATCACTCTTGAGATAACAGAAATTCCACAATATAATTATGAGTCTTTATTGTCCAGTCATTACTGTTCACAGCGGCTCCATTTCTTAACAACCTAGCCACCAAATTCTGTACCAATTGTAGTTTCTGGGCAATTTGCATAGTTAGAGTACATTACAACAGTCCCGATGTGATGTCATTAGAGCATGTGTCAACCTGGCCAGATCTCCAGAAATGGGTGTATCTGGCACAGCAGCCTCAGTTGGGGAAAGGTACTTCTGGCCGCAGCCAAAACTTGGACATTGAGGTACTTCTGTCACTGCAGCATAGTGACCTTGTGACCCTAAGGCAGTGAGAGTAAAAATAAATTTGCAGTGGGTCTTAATTTTGCATTGATTTGAACTAATGAGATCATTCATGGTTGTTGCCAGTTCTTTAGACTAGACTTGGGTCTAGTCTAAAGATAACAGTCTCTTCTATTGAAATTCATTCACAATTATAAGTCTTCTAACCCTGAAAGGATTTGCAAGATTTCATTATGCCTAAAATGATGCTGTGAAGTGATCTGTGACATTTTAAAGTTCTGTGTGTTTTACTTGGGACAATTGACATTTCCATGACCTTTTTTCCCCCTGTACCCAGTGCCACTTAGGAAATCTCATCTTGATTTACAACTTATTTTACCTATTTTTTAAAAAGTCTGTCATAGATTGATACCACTTTACTTGTTAGTGATTTATTTATGTATGAAATGTTTTCCATTTGCACAAAAGATTCTCCTCTGTTTTTTCCCCAACTAGTATAGACAAACAATACATGAGCTACGTTTAGAAATTGTATCATTGGATACTGCCAATATGCTGTTATCCTCTCTCTCCCACACTGCTTCTGCTACTGTCCTCTCTTGCACTGATGTAGATATGGGAGTAGTTGGATCTCCAAAAGCATAGATTGTTTGTTTAAGCTCCAGTATTACATCATTGACATATAAATTAAACAAGTGAGGGGCTAATAAACAGCCCTGGCACACTCCCTTCAAAGTTGAAATTAAGCCTGAGAGTTGGCCATTCAATCCTACCCTCACTCTCATGTGCGTATCAGAATACAGTATTCCGATGAAAGTATAGATTGGAAAGGATTGCCATTGTCCAAAATACCAGCAGGTCTTTTATTTCTTTTCTCCTTTCACAAAATCCAGAGCTGCATATGAATTATTTCACATGTTTATAAGGTTGCAGATCAATGTGTGTGAACTGTTAATTTTTGTGAATTTCCCAGAGAGCTTTGGCTATGGGGTAATATAGAAATGTAATAAATAAATAAAACACTTTTTGGGGGGAGGTGGGGAGAGGAGCAAGAGGAATTCCATGTTGATTCTGCCGAACAATTTTCTTGATTGCTAAGTAGGGATTACAGCCCCAGACATGTTTTAATTTGTTGAAGGAGCAGGTGTTGACTGAGGGAACAGGCCTGTGTTTCTCAGGAAGGTAAAGAGAGGCCCCGTTACTGGGATGCGATGTTTGTTGACTGAAATCCCACTGCTAGTGTTCTGCTGGTGAAGGGGGGCAAAATGGGATGTTCAAGGGGACACTGTGGATCCACATTCCCATGACACATTTCCAAAGAGGTCATGAAGCTATGCCCACCCTGGAGTTGCCCCGTGTAGTGAGTTCTCTTATTAGGATTAATGAAGGGTGGAGAAGAAACTGAAGGAAAATAATAGAAAGGGCCCTACCCTGGCTCCCATCCTAGCTACAGTGAGGTAGCAGGAGTGTGGGTATGACAAGCGCTCCACCATCGAATCTCCCCTCTGCCTTCTCCCATCACCATAGGATTGCTCTGCCTAAAACCTGTGCCCCAATTGCCTATTAAATACATTACTTTTTTGTACCGAATTGCAAGTATTAGGGATGAAATGTAGAATTGGTTACAAACCTCTAGGGTTTGTGGCCTACTTAACATCTATTCTAGGTGCATTTGACATGATTACCAAGGTTAGTTTTAAATGACATACTTGCTCTTCATTTATTCCACATCCTGGCAACTTTCAACAGCTTCCTCATTCCCTACCCCCCAACTCCACCCCTTGGATCACTCCTGTGCTGGTATCCTCTTGTAACTAGTTAAAGATTTTCTCATAACTTCTAGACAGAATGAGCACGAAGGTCAATGAAAATATCCTTGTTTTCCCTTGTTTCGAGGATAATTGGTCTTGTTCAGTAGTTAAAGCTATCTGTGTGCGAGTGAGTGCAGATGTTTAATGTATACAGGAATCAAATGACTGGGACAGGGAGGGGTCGAGTGTTTCCTGAAGATAATAAACACAAACATACATCTCTGGGATATGGTGTGAGAATTGTGGATTTGAAAAATAAAGATTTAGTGCAGTATCCCAGTCTGCACTGCCACTGATGTAAATAATATTGCGCTAGCATTAAATGGTCTCTAGCACCACGCTAATAGTAATGGGTTTCCCTGGAGATTCCTTGGAGTGCTGATAACAAACGTGTATATAGGGATTCTACTACAGAAACAACTTTGAACATATTTTTGGGCATTGCTTCTTCTATATCCTACATAGGATCTGCCTTGGATAGCTGCATCACTTAGATAAGACGCTCTCTGAAATGTGTAGTCCTGATGTTGTTATTTATTCTCTTTGTGATACTAGACGAAAACATTTTTATTTGTCCAGGCCTTTTAGTGTGCACTCATTTTATGCTGGGCTTTTAGCTGCCTGCCAGATTGTCTTTATTAGATTTGTATTTTTATCTATTTTGTAAGCCATTCTGGGAACTATGCTGGTTGAAGGGTGCCTAATAAATGTTTTAAGACATAAAATGAAAATTATACAGTCTGTCTCTTTGTCTCCGCTTCACTGTTGGTTGGGAGAGGAAATGTTCAGTGTGATGACATCAGAACCAAGAGCAAGTATACTACATGATTATAGAGGGGGAGGATTTTTGGGTTGTTCTGCCCTCTGCTTACTCAAACTATGGGAGGCTTTGGATGTCACTTTCATCCATGATGGCTTAATAAGATACAGACAGTAGCTTATTTTTTAAATAGTTCCCACTACATAAACGGGCTAATAAACTACCAAATTACACATGGTAGCTTATTAAACTACCATGTGTAATTTGAGTTATTCCCTCCCCCTGTCCTGCTGCAGCCCTCCTGCTTGAGTGTACTGGTATCCCATCTTCCCTTGTGGTGTTATAGCCCTTCACAATGCTAGGTGAAATAGATCACTGTGGATGTACCTTGTTAGATAAATCAGTATTTACGTGCCATATATTCTGCTAAGAACTCCAATTAATGCCCTCTTCAATGTGGTCTGACTCAGGACTACTGCTTTAAAGATCCTTTGGGCACTAGGATTGTTGAGGATCAATGTTTGGTCTGCATTTTTAATTAAACTAGCCTAATTTGCACTGGGCTAATACATGGATTGGTACACAATCAAGCTTCAGATTTCCCACTTCTCTCAATTTCATATGGTAGCTCCAAAAAAGCATCCCAAAATGTGTATTTTAGGGGGAAATGTCCACAGGAATGTGTACTTCAGGGAAAATGCATACAGAAATGTATTTTGTGCATTTAAAAAAAAAATCACCCAAGGGGACAGAATGGATTTCTTATTGAATAAGTGTGAAATGGACATGGACTATCCCTACCGGGCTCACAATCCATGAATTATAATATGAAAAACTGGTGCTATTGTAGAGTAACACAGGCAGCTTATGCATGCTCCTGTGTGCATACAATTAAATAATGCAACTGCTTTAACTCTTTTAACGTTGTCCACAACAGAATGGACACAATAGAATTGTTCTAATTATCCAAGATTGGGAATCAGAAAAATAGATTTAAATAGTTAGCTTTACAGGATAAAAGCCTAACATGAAGGAACAGATAAGGGGGGAAAACTGTATATTTCCCCCTTTTCTTTTCACACTTCAGCAATCAGAATACTATATTTTATGAAGGCAGTGAGATGTTTTCAGAGGACCTGATGTTATGCATTATAAAGGCACTTGGGAAAATGCCAAGAATGCTGAAGAATGCTGCTGTTCAGAGAAGATGCAGAAATTCTGTTTGGAGAGAAATAAATGTGAGGAAGACTTCACAGTTGAGTGTATTTGTACTGTGCTTTGAATGTTGTCTGCTCAATGCATTCTACAAGATAATGGGGTCCATGGACTGATTATTCATCCTTCACCAGAGCCAGGTGAAAAGTCCTATACACCTTGGACAGAAGGAAGATTTTTCCTGCTGTTGAAAATGTCAGACATGCATTTAGTAATGGTTTTAGTGCCAGGCTGTATACATTGGAATGGATGGCACTCTTGACCCTAATTCTCGCTAAACAATGAGACTGTCACCTAGATAGTAAGACGTTATGTGATAGGCAACATTTCAGATTTGTCCTGTTTCTGTGCGGCACTGGCCTGATAGTTTGATCCCATCTCCATGATTATAGCACCTTATCCCAGCTATACTTACAATGAAGGGGACTACTCTTTCTTTTACAATGAATAGAAAATGCTGAACATGTAAGAATATTTTAATATGTAAAAAGAAGAATTATTTAATGCATCCATAAAGATACATTGGATGGAAGGAAATTACTGGTATACTTTTTGCTTTTCTGTTGGCCTATTATATTTTCATTGGCCCCGTTCAGACGACACTCAGGGCTTTGTGATTAGGTTAACCATGTTCAGCTGTGGTTAACGCTAACCACATGCGGAATGCTAGCAGACGACACATTTAACTCTTTTATGGCTTAGAATTCCTTAACCACACACTAACCACAAACTGGTTAGTTGAGCACCTAAGTCCACCAAATGATCTGGCCCATATCCCAGCAGCCGTAGCACATTTTTGTGCAGGCAGCAATGTACGCAGCAATTACATGCATCTGCCCATTTAGTGAGCAAATCCATTGGCCATTTTGAGAGGGTAGTCAATTTCAATGCCTGTTATACCTCTACAGTCATCATAGGGTAGGCGGAAGCCTTCCAAAATGCATGCACAAGCTGTGTCATCAAGCAGCGCCGCCACAGTAATCGGAACCTGAGGGGTGTAATGGTGCTTCAGCAAGGTAGGAGAAACGGCTGCTTTGTATTGGGAAATTGCTAGTGGAGATTTAAGAAGTTACAGTAATCATGCTCCACTATGGAGATCAAGTATCACTCCAAAAAACTAAAGCGAAAGCACGAAATGGCAGCCACAGTGAGTATATCAGTCAGACGGCAGTCCAGAGTAGTGATAGAGCCTGCTGGCTAGAGCAGCCCTGTCTAGTTAAGCTGCTCAGTATTGGAAGCTCTATGTCTTTGGCCCCTTAAACACAGACACGTGTCAGATGACACTTTTAGTCATGGTTAGTGCCGCTGACCATGTTGCACAACATGGTTAGGGAAGCTGACCACATTGTGGTTAGCGGCGGCATATGGTTAGGGGAAACACGTGTCAGATGACACCGTTAATCATGTTGCCTTAACCACAAAAGGGTTAATGGCATGGTTATCGGTGCTATCTGAACGAATGTGTATGCATGTCTTTACAATTTGCAATTTTAATGTATGTTCTCTGTACCCTCTAGCACTTCATACATACAGACATTTAACAAATAAATGTCACTCACAAGTTTGAGTGAGTGAGGAGCAGTGAATGGTAGCATGGCCTACTGGACAGTCCACACTCAAATATGCTGCAAGTGGAAAACAGGAGCTGAAAGTGGGGTGACCATATGAAAAAGAGGACAGGGGTCCTGTGTTTTTAACAATTGCATAGAAAAGGGAATTTCAGCAGGTTTCATTTTTATGCATTCAGCATCTGGTAAAATTTCCTCTTTGTCACAACAGTTAAAGCTGCAGGAACCCTGCTCTCTTTTGTATCTGGTCAAGAGCACAGGGCTCCTACAGCTTTAACTGTTGAGATGAAGAGGGAATTTCACCAGGTGCTGAATGCATACAAGTGGCACCTGCTGAAATTCCCTTTTCTATATGGCTGTTAAAGATACAGGAGCCTTGGCCTCCTTTTCATATGGTCACCCTACTATTTGTAGTACACATTTATGCAGTATAGAGGATATTAGTCCCATTTTAAGCTGAGGAACGCTATTGTACAGTAAAATCACAAGCCCATAATCCAAGCTTAAATTTTTAAAATTGGAATAAGGCAGTAATTGCCTCTGAGTAGATGCAGAGTGATTTTCATGAGTCACTGACCAATTGAAACTTCCTGTCTCCCAACAAGACATTTGCTCCTGAAAATGAAGACAACTAGAAAGTGGCAGAACAATTAGCTCAAGTGAAGCTTTAAGGAAATACTGCTGCTTTTTAGTATCACAGTCAAGTCTGTTGATGGGTTTTCATCATTTTCTGATTTGCCACCCTGTATAGAATCATAGAATAGTAGAGTTGGAAGGGGCCTACAAGGCCATCGAGTCCAACCCCCTGCTCAATGCAGGAATCCACCTTAAAACATCCCTGACAGATGGTTGTCCCGCTGCCTCTAGTGTGGGAGAGCCCACAACCTCCCTAGGTAATTGGTTCCATTGTCATACTGCTCTAACAGTCAGGAATTTTTTCCTGATGTCCAAGCAAAATCTGGTTTCCTGAAACTTGAGCCCATTATTCATGTCCACTCTGAGATGATCAAGAAGAGATCCTGGCCCTCCTCTATGTGACAACCTTTCAAGTATTTGAAGAGTGCTATCATGTCTCCCCTCAATCTTCTCCTCTTCAGGCTAAACATGCCCAGTTCTTTCAGTCTCTCTTCATAGGGCTTTGTTTACAGACATTTCCACTTTCGTTCATAGGATTATTTATTCTCAATTCTGCTAATATTTAACACTTAATGGATTAAAGCTATAGCACAAAGTTTACCCCTTAGTTTTCCACCTCCTGATGAATTATGTTTTAGCTGTTCATATTTTAATCTGAGTTTTGTTTTATGATGGCAATTTACTTTTAACATTTTTAGCAGGTATATGTTGAAAACTTACAGCATTTACCTACAATATACATTTTTTACTTCAATCTCACCATGACAACACTCTGTGGGGAGCCTTGCAAAAGCTTTATAAAGGAAGAATGTAATAATTACTGTTGAAGTCCATCAATACTACTAACTATTATGTTTAGCAAAATGATATAGTCAATGGTATAGTGTTAAATTTCTGGTTAGAGACTCCATCATAAAACAAACCACTGATAAAATCTCTGACTGCAATCCTATGCATACACACTGTAGGTGTAAGCTCTATTGGACTTGATTCAATTTTTAAGAGTTAAACTTTTAAAACATATTGAGCAGGCTGAAGTTCTTTAGTTAAAGCTCAGTATGTTTTAAAAGTTTAACTTTTAATTAGAAATGCAAACAATCTTGGAAAGAAGTGTTATGATTTAAACAGCTAGTGTGAAGAGAAAGAAGTATATTCTCTACTTCATTATTTACCCTTTTCTCTGGCTTATTTTATACTAATCTATTGTCACAAACAACAGCAACATACTATTGCGCCCTAAATCAGTGTTTTCTGCTAGGGAACACACTAATTATTTACCCAATACAAATTTGTCTCTAAACTACTGTAGTCAAGTGCATACATTTAGAGAAGTCGTTGTTACTATTGAGCTGAAGATGCAGAAAAGATTTGATTCCTGTCCAACTCCTTAAAGTTCTCCTGTGTACTAGATAAAAATGACGAGACATTTCTGAAATAAATGCACTTTGCAAAAATACACTGTGTTGTGTTATTCGGTTTCAGTATAATTAGTAGAGCAACTACATTCATTTATGTTGCCTAAATTCTTCTCTACATAACTGTCCTTCATGATTAGCATGTTGAAGAACAATCCTATACTATAGGATATGATGGATTATCCCCCACCCCCAGGCCATAGACAGCTACAGCCTTTGGTGGGGAGGGAGGAGGGATCCAAGTTCTTCCAAGTGCACAGACACTGCAGAAAGCTTTTCTGTGTCTCCCATTCTGAAGGAGCAAAAGGGACAGGGAGGGGAAAAGTGGAGTGAAAATGTGGGCAGAGAGGAGAGACATGGATCCACTGCATTCAGAAGTGCCACCGTTGCCATCTCTGCCTGCTGCTGGGCATGGCCAGAATCCCATGCATGCTGGCTAGGAGTTGTAGGGCTTTTTTCTTTCTAATCATGCATAGGATTGCTCCCTAAGTCAAATAGATGAGCTCAGAGGCTTCTCTAGCTAAAATTGTTTTGAGGAGGAATGGGAGGTGAAAATACCTCTGTCATTCTTCCCACCCTCACCCTGCCTTGCACTTGCCAGCTTGGCTTAGGATAGATAGAGTGTTCTGATCTCAAAGTCCTCCATCTATAGTGACATAGGATTGTGTCCTTAGTATGTTAGTATGTTGCAATAACTTCATTTATATTCATAGAATCATAGAATTGTTGAGTTGGAAGGGACCACAAGGATCATCTAGTCCAACCCTCTGCAGGAAAACCAATTAAACCATCCATGAGAGGTGGCTGTCCAGCCTCTTCTTAAAAACCCCCAGCGATGGAGAACCCACAACCTCCATAGATAGTCTGTTCCACTGTTGTACAGATCTTACTGTCAGGAAGTTTTTCCTTAAATTTAATTGGAATCTAGGTAGCTATAACTTATACCCATTATATTGGGCCCTAATTTCTGTGGCTGCAGAAAATAGTTCTTGATCATCTTCTCTGTGGCACCCTTTTATGCACCTATTCTATTCTTGTGTTCACAAATGCTAACTGCTTAAGCTCACTATAACTGCTGTAGTTAGAGTAGGCTGCTGTGTAACTTTAAGAGATATACAGTCTTGGGTGTTAGCTGAGTGACAGCCGTTGTTTTAACATGTTAATATTTCTACAACAAATTTCAGGTATTCAAAAATGTGGGACCAACTGGGACCATATTGGTTTAATCTTTGAAGGAATGCATTAGGTTACAACATGGAGAGATGATTTGAAAACTCTATAGTTAGTCTACAACAATAATGGATAATTAATTTCTCATAAGAGTTTATTAAGAAACCTTAATAATTTGAATATTCAGCATTGTATCTGTTAGTATGATTGGCCAACTAATAATTCAGATGAATAGATGTGAGCAGGATGTGCTGGTTGATAATGGGCAACAGATTTCTGCACAGCTGATGGTTTAATTCTGGAAATTGATTGAGTGTATGTGTGTTATTTATGTTTGTACTTGTATGGTTGAAATTTCAACATATGTGATGGCACTGATCTGCAGCAGGGGGTGGGTACTTGGCTTGAAACAGAAATCTCTCTCTCTCCCCCTTGAAGTGGCATACATGCACCAAGATTTCCATTATGAATTAATTTCCTCCTAGACCAGCACTCATGAGAGTCCTCATATATGCAAAACAGGAACAGTGGCCAATGTTACATTGGTAGGGAAAGGGGAAAAGTGGTGGTTTGCCGCTGAAATTTAGTGGCACATCACTGCTTTTTCTCTTTGCCTAGTGAGCGCTTATGACATTGTGCTGGTGTTGACTTCCATTAGCACTGTGTCAGCACTGACTACTATCTAGTCAGTATCCATGGTATGTAGCATTATTTGTTTTTGAAGTTGACATAGTGAAGTACATAAAGCGAAGTGTAACTGGCTAGGCCAAACGTTGGCTTAGGTGTAGCTGTGGTCTGGACAGATGGGAAGATGAATCTTGTTTCTGTGGAAAAGAAAGCTGCTGAAGCTTTCCCTTTCATCTAGAAATCAAGATGAGATCTTCAGCTGGAGGCAATTTTGGTCATCTGGGTTCTGAGATGTCTGCTATCAATGGATGAAGAATTGGGCATTACTTCATTGGTTTGTGGCTGCCTGTTGAATCCCTCATGTTCTGTGGCTGTTGTTTCATCTTTGGAAGGATTCATATTACAATCCTTTATGCAGCTTTTCATGTTAGATTATTTCCTTTCACCTATTGGTTCTTTTCTGGATAGACTTTTTAAAATAATGTCCATAATTGTGAGAATGAGTTTCCTATTAGTATATAGGATGATGGCTAATTCCAACTATTACATGACAGCTTGGTTATCCAAACTAGAGACAGGTGATGTACAATTATTTTTCAATAGGAGGTAAGCTCACGATTAAAGAAACTTATAGGTGAGCATGTACATAGAATTGATACATTGGGGTAGCTCAAATAATATCTTGAGTTACATATGAAAGAAAAGTTTTCACTAGCTACACTGCTGACAGTGATGAATCTGAGCATTGTAATTGTTTTTTGTTACCACTCTAACAAGCAAACCAATGTTGCATTGAAATAAACAGAAACTGAGCGATTGAATTTTTGGGTTGAATGTCTTATATTTAGTTTTAGCAGATAATTAAATTAGAGAATGATATTAATGAAATTACTGCAGTTTGTTCTTAGTAATTGGTTTATGGTGTGTATATATTTAATTGTACACAGTACAGAAAATGAATAGAAGAATAATAGAATAGTAGAGTTGGAAGGGGCCTTTAAGGCCATTGAGTCCAACCCCCTGCTCAATGCAGGAATCCACCTTAAAGCATTCCTGACAAATGGTTGTCCAGCTGCCTCTTGAATTCCTCTAGTGTGGGAGAGCCCACGACCTCCCTAGATAATTGGTTCCATTGTCGTACTGCTCAAATAGTCAGGAAGTTTTTTCTGATGTTAAGGTGGAATCTGGCTTCCTGTAACTTGAGCCCATTATTCTGTGTCCTGCACTCTGGAGTGATCAAGAAGAGATCCTGGCCCTCTTCTGTGTGACAACCTTTCAAGTATTTGAAGAATGCTATCATGTCTCTCATCAATCTTCCCTTCTCCAGGCTAAACATGCCCAGTTCTTTCAGTCTTTCCTCATAGGTCTTTGTTTCCAGACCCCTGATCATCCTAAATAAGAAGTAGAGCTGATCCGCTTGGAAGGAAAGTTTCTATTGGAAATGATCTTTGCCAAGACCATTGGGAGGGGTTAACCCTCCTCCCTCTGCATCTGCCATTTCCAGTAAAAAAAAAGCAGACAAATACCACTTTATTTAACACCCTGTGTAGTTTGACCCTAAGTCTGCGGGCTTCTTCACATGTGCCAAATAAAGTACGCTTGTGGCCGGCCACTCCTGGAAGTTCACGTGTCCTTTTGATGACCTCAGCATCAGCCAGGACTTCTCCCATGGCTCCCCCTCCCCTTATTCCGTTATACAATAGATCATATAAAAGCTGGAAGAAACCCTAATGGCATGAAACCAGCAGTGTGTAAAGCTGGGGATGCGCTATGAACTTGCTGAAGAAGGACTTTCCCGTGTCTTCAATTGAGAGAGAAGAGGGTAAAATGCCTCCCTGCAATAAAGGGAGGCAGATCTGATTACTCAACTCCATGAAGAGCACGCCTTTTAAGTTTAGTGGGGCTTACTCCCAAGTAAGTGCGTGGAGGGTCTTATGTCTACTCAGAAGTAAGTCCTGGCTTTCCTGCATGCTGCGAGGAAACAGTATAGCAGAGTTCCCCTCCCCTCCTTTGTACATATGCCAGAGAAGGAGGGAGGCTGTCCCTCGATTTGAACCTTTAAAGGAGTCCTGGGAAACAGCAGTCTTCTGCCTTGTCAGCCCTGGTGTAATCAGCTCATATCAATCGCACCAGGAAGCACAACAGCCTCGGGTAAACAATGTGATTTCCCTTAGTGCAGAGACTAATGTTGATGATTTGTAACTTCCATCAATCGTAATTCCAAATATAGAGCAGTAGAAGCTTGTTGGTATTTTACGCTAGTCTCTGAAAATGTATCTATGTGTTCTTTTTATATATATAGACTGTCTAATTGTATTAGGCTGACCATATGAAAAGGAGGACAGGGCTCCTGTATCTTTAACAGGTGTATTGAAAAGGGAATTTCAGCAGGTGTCATTTGTATATATGGAGAACCTGGTGAAATTCCCTCTTCATCACAACAGTTAAAGCTGCAGGTGCCCTGCCCTCTTTTAAATCTGGTCACTCTAGTATAGCTCCTGCACCTTTAACTGTTGTGATGAAGAGGGAATTTCACCAGGTTCTCCATATATACAAATGACACCTGCTGAAATCCCCTTTTCTATGCAACTGTTAAAGATACAGGAGCCCTGTCCTCCCTAACTCAATTAGGGTGACCTAATACAATTAGGGTGACCTTTTCATATGGTCACCCTAATTGTATACTGTTCTATGACTCACTGACTGACTGATGGAACAAACAAACATATCTGCTGTTATTATTTTACTCTTTACATTTTTGTTTAAACTTTTGGCATTTAACTCTACTAATTTGAAAGCACCTCTGCCTTTCGATTAGATTGAGTTGCTGCTTGAGTCCTTCACTGACTCCAAAAAGTGATTCAGAATCTCCACTGCCATCCTAGACTAGGATAGAAAAGAGAAATGTGGTTGTTTTCAGCAGGTAATTGATACCTTCATTTTTTATTTATTTATTTATTACGTTTTTATACCACCCAATAGCTGAAGCTCTCTGGGCGGTTCACAAAAACTAAAACCATAATAAAACAACCAACAGTCTAAAAACACAAATACAAAATACAGTATAAAAAGCATAACCAGGATAAAACCACACAGCAGAAATAGAACAGTAAAATTTAAATTTAAGTTAAAATTAAGTGTTAAAATACTGAGAGAATAAAAAGGTCTTCAGCTGGCAACAAAAGGAGTACAGTGTAGGCACCAGGCGGACCTCTCTGGGGAGCTCATTCCACAGCTGGGTTGTCATGGAGGCTATGCAACCCTGTGCTACACCCATCAAGTGCCCCTTGATTTAGATACTGAAATCCCCTATGTGTGTATCTCCCTCCAACTTTTAAGAACACATCTCTTGGCTCTGGCAGGGAGACTGTACTTGATTAGGCAAGATGATAAAAGCCTTCTCCAGAGCAGGTATTCCCACTGCTCCTGCACATATAAGTGGCAAGCAATTCTTATACTATGACTAACTCTTTCTTCCTAAATTTGCCAGGTGACATGCAGGGCTTTCTGAACATTAGAAGAGCAGAGACAAACAGTGCTAGAGAAACAAGTTAATTTGGGGGCATGTTGGCAAGCAAAAAGGAGGTAATCTAATTCAGATCTGTCCCATGTACAAGACGTGTTTTTAGTGGCTAGAAACTGCTGACTGGATATGAATGACAGCAGGAAGGTAGCAACTGGATTTCAGTATGCTTTCTGAATGCAGCTTGGAAACTGTATAATTCAGCATGTTGCATAATATAAAAGCAGCATAGCATATAAAATGATTGGAGAGAGTCAAAGTGGTATAATGGGTAGAGTGTTTGACCCGGGCTAAATTTGGTTCAGATTCTATGTAGGGTAATCTTGGGCAAGTCACTATTGGAGCATTTTGATGCCCGTTCCCCACCCAGCATATGCCACACCCATTCAGGGTGGAGGTGGGGTCATGCCAACTGGACCTGCCCCAATGTTCACATATTCAGCATTGGAGGGAAAGGGATTTAAACACATAGCACCCCACCATGTGATTAGCAATTCAGTTAGCATTCCTGATCATGTGGAGGAGCCCTTTCACACTAATACTAAATGTGTGGGGAAGTTGGGGCAGGGCTAGTAAGCATGATCATACTCTTCTGCTATGTGTCTATTATATGTGGGGATGTTGTTGTATTCCTTATAACTCAGTGCAATGTATGTCATGTGATTGTTGTAAGGATAAAATGGGATGATCCTCTGCATGTAATTTTGAGCTCATTTGGGGGAGGATGGGAAATAGATGCAAGAAATAAATTACTAAAGCCATGACCTCATCACAGAGTTCTGGAAATAGGAAGTCTGTTTCCCAAACTCTAATTTTTAAGCTGTATTGATTTGATTCTAGCCTTGCTTATTAATGAACTATAGACCTGATGGTCAGAATTTACAGTAAAAATTAGACCATCCCATGGCTTCTGAGTTCTAGACTCAAAAAAATATAACAGAGATGACGTTTGTGCATGATACGAACAATGCAGAATGGTTAAAGATATTGTGCTTTCAACATCTTTTGTTACAGCTGTTATGTCAAGAAGCCAAGAAGGACCTGGAGAGATGGGAAAGGCAGTCCTCATCCCGAAGGATGATCAGGAAAAAATGAAAGAGCTGTTTAAAATCAATCAGTTTAATCTTATGGCCAGTGATATGATTGCATTCAACAGAAGTTTGCCTGATGTAAGACTAGAGGGGTGAGTTTACACATTTGTCTTGGCTTTGCAATGTGTTGCATTGATATTACCAATATATGTATAAGGTGGTCAAATTAATAGCCAGTTAACACACCTCCTGTGTTATTTCTTTCTTGTAATTTCTTTCTTCTGCCATTTCGCAGTTAATTGGCTTTATGAGTAACAATACTTCCCAAACCGTTTCACAAATGGTAGGAAATTTTGCAACTACTGCAAATACCTTACTCATTTTGAAAATAAATGTTGATGCCTCCTGATCAGAATAGGAGACTATATGAAGATCTGCTTTCAGTCTGTGTGACAACTTGTAGTTTCTTCCTGGCCTAGGCATAGGATCCACCTTAAATTGCGATCCTACTCACACTTACATAGGTATAAATCCCATTGAACACAGCAGGGCTTGTATCCCGCCCTATATTTCTTCTGAATGAACATATGCTGTCACTGAAATCTGATGTAAGCACTTTGTATTGCATGAAAGCACCTAGGATAGGTCATGTTAGCACTGAGCTGCCTGGGATTAGGAGAAGAGGGCAGAGATAGGCTAGAGACCAAAGCTCAGTTTGGAATAAGAGCTGCAGAAGACAAGTGGCTGAGTCAAAGAGCTATCATGGATAGGAAGGTGGATATGTTCGTTTGGAACAGGGTTGGCAGCACTGTGGGAATTGGCAGACCTGGGAATGGTAGTGAGGTTGCAGAGAATGTTTGTTGGCTATCAGACCATGGACTGTTTTTGTTCCTTTGCTTTGCTTTCAGTAGTTGTCTGGAACTGTTAATTGAAGCCCAAAGAGTGTATACAATCTATACATACATTTGCATGAGTAAATAGGCATTCTTAAATACTATGTTGGATTAACAGTGTGTTGCCACACATCCTCATTCACATGCACACCTGAATAAGGCGACAAAGGGGGCCCTTACTAAAGGTATGATGTGCACACAGCAGATTTATGCAATACTCTTTAACAAAGTGGGAAAATTAGCTCATAAACTCATTAAAGTCATTATTTCTACAGATTTTGTTACACACACACACACACATTACAAAGCCCTCACCCCTAGGCACATGGGCCAATATACCAGTTCTAACATGCCACACATAAAGATAGAGAAAGATGAAGATTGGGGAAACTAATACTTGCTAAATAAGGACTGGGAGGTGGCTCTGTAGAAATGGCAATGGGATCATAAGAATCTGGAGTCCTTTGGTGACAGGCCCTATTTTCGAACTGCTTCTTACTTAGCCACCAGGGTGGCTGGTACTCCACTCTTGCTGCCACCTTTCCTTACCTTTTGCATTTTGCAACCTAATTTGATAGCACAAGGCTTAATCACAAGGGAGGGGATTGAAGAAACTGTGTGAGTGGTTGCCTAGTAACCACTCATATGTCTCCTGCTGTTTTCTGGCTGCAACAGGAAGTGGACAGCACATAGATGGTAGCCCAGCTTCTCTTCATGTTTCTTCTTTCATCCACGAATGAGCTTCCTGTTTCTACTATATAAAAATTAGGGTGACACCTGCTGATGGGCAATGAGAGGAGGCGGGTTTGCCCAAGGTGGTGTGCTAAATTACAAATGTTGTTATGGGGAAAAGGAGAGCTTTTGTTGTACGTGTTGATATGGAAGTCCATTAACTGCATTCTCCTTGTTGGTACCTGAAATTTGAAATGAAGAGAGCCACCGTCAATACAAAGATTTGGTATTTTTATCTTACCTTGTCTGCTTTTGCTGTACCAGCTTGCTGTTTGCTTCAGTTCATTGCTCAAATTGCAGGTGACCTGTATGTGCAGCATTTACACTTGCTCGTTGTCAGTTACAATATCTAGGAAAGCCTTCACCCCTTTCAGTCTCCACCTACGGGGTACTAGATGCCTACTTTCATGCTGAAAGGAATCAGTTTCAACAAATGAAGAATTAGTGGCACAGCCTGGTGATGGATGAAGTAACATTCTGAGTGCATTTCTCAATGTGCACATCAAAGACATTTGAGCTGATAAAGGATTGGCTTGTCCAGCTGGGGGAAGATCACAGTTGTCTATGAATGGTTTGACAGTGGAGGACAACCTCTCTCTGGAGGACAGGCAAACACCTGGATTTTAGACAGTGATATGGTGCTCCATATGCTAGTTAATTTTTTATAACCCTTTTCTATCTGACATCTGGTCTGTGCACTTAGAACCAATGTATGTGCATCTTAATATCAAGAAATTTCTGAAATTGTTCTGACTGTTTTGTGTCTGTTTGAGCTGCTATCTTATAATCCCATTGAGTTCAATGGGATTTATTTCTGAGTCAATACGATTATACTGTTTTAGTGAATTTTCCTTTTAATCTGGATGGGTAAATCATTTAGCATTGAAGGCCAATATTCATATGTCCTGTCCTTCTCCCCAGTTCCCAGCAGTGGTGTCTGTAAATCCTGTACACTTTAATTTGCAAATTCCTTAGTTAGGGCAAACCTTAAAGCAGAATCAAAGGTTAACTGCAATTCAGACAGTAGTCTCCTGCATTTTCTCATCATTAATTCCACAGCTGAGCCAGTCCCTTAACATCTGTATCCATTTTGACCCATAATTGCAATTTTGAAAAAGTTTTCTCATTTCTGCCACAATCACTCCTATTGTCTCCTCATGCCTGTGTGAGTTGAATTTAAATCGCTCCACTATTTCACTGGCCCTTCAACAGGTTGACAATTCTCCAATGTTTCTATTTCCTGGTTTTTCAGGGGTTAACAGATTTCTCATCATGCTGTAGATGAGAGCCACTACACTATTCAGCAGAATTTCTTTCTTATCTTTGTCTGTTACCTCATTAGCAGTGAAAAAATGAATACTTATTTCAGAGTACTCTTCTCAAGTTTGCTGCTGTTGATTAAACTTTGACAGAGTACCCACTGTGGGAGCCATTTTCTCCCATTAACAAATTCTCTCTCTCACACACACACACATACACACACAAACACACACTCTGCACCCCTACTTGTGCCTTTCAAATTTGTGGGTTCAGTTCTTATTGCCATGTGTAATGTCTTGAACACAAGAACACTGCAAGTCCTTTAGTAATAAAAGAAGGCTTTATTCAGAAGACCTTTAACAAGCCAAACTGATAAGTTCTGGCTGGAACCAACAGGACTCTGTAGAAACCCAGGAGGGATACATTGGAAAGACGCAAAGCAGAAACTCTCCTAGTGGCTGCTTGTACACTTTACAACAGAGGGTTGCAGCTAATTTGAATGTTTCCATTCGGTTTAAAGTATATATCAGTTTGATTTATAGTTTTGTATTTATGTGCTTTTACATACATTTTATTGTATTCATACTCTGGAACTGATAATCAAATGTGTCTCAACCACTGTGAAATCTGGATGACTTGGCAGTTAAAAATTGTATTTTGTTCCCTTCAAAAATACCATTTTTTCATGTTTAAACTTTCATCAGTGGCAGACAAAGCAATGAAGTCATATATTGTGCTATATGAGAGGGAGAAAGCAGAAGGAAGTGGCAGATTCTGGGATAGCTGAAGCATAATATAATTGGGGGTGGGGAGGAAAACTAATTGAAGAGGCAACAGAACAAAAAGTTTGTACCAGTCTGTCCAAATGCTAATAATGTCTAGGGTAATTGGGTTTCTTGGGGCAGGGGTTTGAAGTCCACCACCTGGATGCTGCTACTAATGTAACTTTACAAAATATGCCATCCAATGTCAGGTATATATATAGATTATATTGCCATGAGATTGTACAAAGATTGATCTGATGAGAACTATTGCAGTGTAATGGCTAAGGAAATCAGGGAATCACTGATTCAAATGTCCCCACAGCCATAAACTTACTGGACAGCCTTGGACAAGATAGAATTATGCAATCCCTGCTTTCCAGAAAACAGTATCTGATAGAAGTGCTTTGCTCCTCTCACTTCTGCCAAGACAACATGACAGCCAGGGTTTGTCTTTGTATAAGAGCGAACACTGGAGACTTCTTTGTGACATCTATTTGTTTATAAAATATAGAAGCTGAGCCTCTTCGAGAACTCTTTAAAATGGGCAGCACAACCTCTGTGTTTTGCTGTAGATTTCCAAAGAGCAAGTATACTCAGAAGAATGTGTAAATTCTAGCAATTTCAGTTCTCAGACCCTACCCTTGTTTACTGACTCTAAGTTCACAGTGCCACTCCATTCTTTTCCTATGCATGTATATATCCTTTTCCTATGCATGTATATATCCACTGCTTTCAGGCCCCATTCCCTGCAGTTAAATTTCTTATTAGGGAAAACATCTCCAGTCACTAGGTCACATTGAAGAAGAATATCAGCCAATCATAGAGTCATAGAATAGTAGAGTTGGAAGGGGCCTATAAAGCCATCGAGTTCAACCCTCAGCTCAGTGCAGGAATCCACCCTAAAGCATCCCTGACAGATGGTTGTCCAGCTGCCTCTTGAATGCTGCTAGTGTGGGAGAGCCCACAACCTCCCTAAGTAACTGGTTCCATTATTGTACTGTTCTAACAGTCAGGAAGTTTTTCCTGATGTCCCTGAATATTATTAAGTAATCCGCTTAACATAGGGTGGTCACCCAGCAGTCTGCCTGTAGGAACAGTAATACTAGCTGACACACAGAAAGATCGCTAAGTCAAAATAGATGAAACACTTTGAACATTCAAAAAGTGCCTTATAAAGGTATAGAAATGTAATAATAATATTTCCAGCCTAGGATTGATATTTTGACATGCTGGACACAATCAATAATCTATGTCATTTTGCTGTTTTATTTGGAGCTTTCCCAAAAAGTGGGGTGGGTGAAGGGCATGTATCTTAGAGCTGTAAATATATTTTATGTAATCTTTCTGACATTTTTTTGTGTGTGTTGGGAAGGAAGATTTTTTTCTCTTATTCCGTCTTACTTTTCTTTTCTTTTTTGTAAACTGCCTGTGTGCATGGAGGAAGTTGATAGCGATCCTCATTGGCGGCAGAGTCCACCTAGTGAGCTGACTGTAACTTTATTTTCTGATTTAATGGTTCGGGGCTGTTCAACCATGAAATTGCTTCCTTCATGTAGTGCAGTTCCTTTATATCTGGACAGTCACAGCTTCGAAAACTTGATAGGGACAGTGAATACAGCAGCTGGGCAACCAGTTGATGTCAGGAACAAAGTTACATTTTTACAGATGATATGTTCTCTAATCCCCAATTTGGAGTAAGAGATGAAATAATTGTGGAGGGCAGTAAGTAGTTAAATCAGTCAGTAATGTCTAAAAATCAAGCTGTTTCCCTACATGTTTTGGGCACCACACTTCAAGAATGATGCAGACAAGCTGGAGGGGATTCAGAGGAGGGTAACGAGGCAACGAGGGCAATCAGGGGTCTGGAAACAAAGCCCTATGAGGAGAGGCTGAAAGAAGTAGGCATGTTTAGTCTTGAGAAGAGAAGACTGAGGGGAGCCATGATAGCACTCTTCAAATACTTGAAAGGTTGTCACACAGAGGAGGGCCAGGATCTCTTCTCCATCATCCCGGGGTACAGAACATGGAATAATGCACTCAAGTTACAGGAAGCCAGACCAGCTGAACATCAGGAAAAACTTCCTGAATGTTAGAGCAGTTTGACAGTGGAACCATAGGAAGGCTATGGGCTTTCCCACACTAGAGGCATTTAAGATGCAGCTGAACAGGTATCTGTCAGGCAGATTCCTGCATTGAGCAGGGGGTTGGACTCGATGGCCTTATAGGCTCCTTCCAATTCAACTATTCTATGATTTTATGATTCTTTTTTAAAAAATACAGAAGAAATTCAAATAGTCCTGATTTATTACTTTGATCAAAGCTAAATTAATCGTCCAGCTTTCCCCACAACCACCACATCGATGGGGCTACAAATTTTCATTTTCATTCTTCATCATGCCTTTCTGCCTTGTTTATTTTATGCAGCCTGGCTGAGAAAGAGTCTGTGGCTTAGGAAAGTGAAAATCTGTTTGAAAGTTCAGAAGCCTCTCCTGTGAAAGGAAAGTTATGGTGTCATTTGGTGCAGTATTGCAAATAGTTGGAAGAGTGTGTGGCTAAGAATTCAGGGCTGTTTTGTGCATCAAACAATCCCAGCAGAACTCTGGATCACTAAATTGCAGGAGGAAGAGGAGATGAGGCATGGTTCAACTGTAGGAGCTTTTTTTAATGTTCATTTTGCATATTTTCATAATCAACCCACTCCTGATCTTGAACACATATATAGCACCTGCTCTCCTTTAAAGGAACTACAGAAAATGAAGGGAATTTAGAATAGGGAATTTGAATAGTAGCGTAGCGATTTCACTTGGACAGAAATGCTTCTCCCACCTCCAGATCACATCTCAAACCCTTAGGAGGCTTCTGTTCTCTTAGCAAACTGCAATTTCTTCCAATTCCCTATTGGTGCCCTGTTAATCTTCCAGCCAATTAGGATTGCCACAAGGAAGGATCAGGGTTGCTGGAGGGGATCAGATAAAGGGAAAACGTGGTATAGGAATGCTGAAGCTTCTTAAAGAATAGGAGAATCCCAGGAGATTTGAGAGATTTCTGTAAATCTGAGGGCAGTGTGCTCTCCAGAGGTGCAGTGTTTATTCCATCGAAAATAGGGAGATGTTTCAGTGCTAGAGGGGGTGAGCATGTGTCATAGGGGATGGTATTGATGTGGGACAGTGGCTGGGTTCACCCAACACACTAACCAATGATGGTTTATTCTCCGAAACAACCCATGATGGGCTAGCTTGTTGTCTGCAGGATGCCCTCCCCTGCCATGGTGGGTCATTTCTCCCAAACAAGCCACCATGAGAATACACAGTCTGCAGTAAGGCTTATTTTACCTCTGGTGGGTTAGTGTATTGTATGTCACACGATGTGGGTTATGGAGATTGCCTACAGAGCTGCTTGACAAGAGCAGCCAAAAATGCTGCCACTGCTCTGCTCCTGTCAAGCAATCTCTATTCCCACCACAAAGGAAGCTCGGATACCTGCCCAGCTGGGTGGGAGGACTTCAGGAGGTGTGGGAAGTGAGGTTTATTTGAAATAAACTACTCTGTGTAGCTTGTTTGCCTGATTGTCTGACAAAAGCATAGTAAGTTGTTTGCATAACCATCTACCAGCGTGGCTTGCCACCCATTGTAGGTTAGCGTGATGTGTGAACCTGGTCATCGAAAGACTCATACATAGCTTCCATAATTCAGCCTTTTTTAAGACAAGAAGGAAGAATGATAATTTGCCTAGTCATCTGGAGGCAATCTTTATTTGCCACATGTGGCCAGGTGAATTTGGAATGTTGTATGGCAATGCAGTAACAGGCAGAGCGTCCGTGGGTCCAAACTACTGTGCAGCAAGTGAGTAAAAAGGAAGTGGATCACAGCCCTTTCCCCTGCACTGTACCATATTAAATCCAAAAGAATGTTGCTATCCTCTCCTTTCTTCATCGTCTTAGTACAAGAGGAAATATCTCACTAGTTTTCATATAAAACAGCAGTGAGTGAAAGTGCAATGATAATGTTAGGGCCAATCTAAACATGCATTGGCAAATACAGGGCCAATGGCCTCTGACTGCCTTTCTCCACCACAGGGCAGAAAGGGAGGTGGTGGTTTAACAGGTGAGATGTGGCAGCCCGGGGCATGCTTTCACATTTTGCATCAAGTGGACCAACACTGGCAGAGAAAGTTGCAAAGAAAATGTCATGAACAAAGTGTTGGATCGTGTAGCCCTGCAAATTGTGTGTATATGTACATGCCCAGAAGCTCTGATGGGTGCAATCATTTTTTTGCCACCCAGTGTTTGAACTAATTGGTGAGCATAGCTTTTGCAAGAGTCTATTGAACATTTGAACATATTCAGAATGTTTTTTGAACATGATGTTGCTGCTGAATTACCTGTATTACTGCTGAACTTTAAAGCATTTTCCTGTTTAGTATTATAGTTGAATTGGAATGGTTGTGACTACTGGTTGAGATGATGATGATGATGATGATTACCGTATTTCTTCGATTGTAAGATGCCATCAATTGTAAGATGCACACTCATTTCAGTACCACCAACAGAAAAAAAAACCCTAAGAAACACCCGCGATTCTAAGACGCACCCCATTTTTAGAGATGTTTATATGGGGAAAAAAGTGCGTCTTAGAATCGAAGAAATAGGGTAGTAGTAGTAGTTTTTGTTGTTATCTTTATGGAGTCCATCAACACATTTTAAGGGAATTCCTACAGAATCAGTTTATTGTATCATGTTTACTTCCCTTTTCTCTTTCTGTTGTTGCCCACCCTCCCTCTTAAAATTTCAAAGCCTGCTGCATTTGTGGGTCAATCTTCTTGATGTTCCAATGATTCTTGTTTTCTTGTTTCACAAAGCCCAAAGCAAAGCTGGGGGCAGGGAGACCTTCCTGGAAATGTTCTGCAGAGGAGCTTAAACAGAGGACTATGAAAAAGAGGATTTTTTTTTTTTTTTGCAGAACAAAGAACTATAGGACTTTATCAGGCCTAAACAAAAAATATTAAAATCTCAGCCCTATCTAGAACCTCTCATAGCTTCTAGAACATGATGCCCTGTCCTGTTATGTTTGGAATTTTAACATAGCATTCCTTTCCCCATTGGACTCTCTCCATGAATTCATATTTCCTTGGAACATAAGGCAACACAAACCTGAACTGTTAACTACTTTGCTTATAGGCATTATCAATTATGTCAACACAAGGTGTTCTAGTTAGCTAATGATCCCCCAACTGGCAGGTTATTTGGATCTACGGCAACAAAACAAGCATGGCATATGGTAGGGTCATTTGGAAGGGTCGCTAAATAGAGGACCTTCCACATGCATTTTTTAAAAAGTTTGCTAATTTGCATTAGCAAATGGTCATTTAGCCATGTATGATAAGATGGCTGGAGAGAGACTGTTAAAAGCAAAGAGATTGAAAGTAGAATAGTTGCAGAAAGCCAAAAGAGAGATAATGTTTAGAAGACTTGATTTCAGGTTGCCTTTCGCATCTCTATCTGTCTTAAGAATATTTATGCAGTCAGGTACATATAGGAAGAAGAGAAATTATTTTCAAATGTATTTTCCCCAATATCTTGCCATGTGAGTTTATTGATTATGACATATTTACATGTGAAATGTTTGTAATACACTTTGTAAGGAGTTATCTTAAAAGGTGGGGTATACATATATTTAAAAAACTGACTAACAATCCATTATACAAGTAAGTGACAACTGGGAAATTTCACTTTGTAAAGAGACAGGAGGCAATTGCACCCTTTATACAAAATACGTTGCATGTGTATTTTTTAATTGGGATACCTCTATCAGAGTATGAAACACCTCATCAGAAGTAGCCTTCCGTTTCCTTTTGTCATGCACAAATTGGAAATGACACTGACCTTGGGGGAGCTGTTAGTACAGGCTTGTGGACATGGTCCAGACTGCCTCCACAGGTGCGCTTAATGGCTTGTGTGTCACTCATATGTTTTTATGCGTTTCTTTCCCCACAATTAGTTTGGTGATCTGGGGTGCTATTTTTAGAAATGGAAAATTCATAAGCCTTTCTGCGTTCATAGAGTTCATAGCAAACCCTGTGGATTAGGGCCAAAGAGTCAAGTTTGATCAGTTAAATTACAGTAGTTTACAGTGTGTAATGTTTGCCACTTGTGCAATTGTTTCTCCTATGCCCAAATATGTAAAAGAATTCATTCAGTATGATTTCTCCTTGAGCACATCTTTCTTGAAGAAGTGTATCTGACAATATTTATCAAAGCATAATTGATATTTTGGTTGGATATTTCAGACATCTAAATGACTTTGGCTTATGCCCACAGTCAGGTAAGCTGCTTCTAGAAGATGCATTATTTCAACTGTTAATGTTCTTCTTTCAGAGTTACTGGATGTAACACTCATTGTCCAGTTTGGATGATCACAGGAGGAAAAGAAGTCACTGTGGCTTCTTTAACTAATCCTGTGTGTGCTGCTTGCATGACCGCCATTTGCTTAATTACCTGCGCTATGGCATGAGTTATCATGTTTTCAGAATCCTGCGAGGTGCCCGGCTCTACAACCTCTACAAGCCATGGGTTGTAGGATGATTTAGAAGCCAGCCCTGCCATCTACCTCACTGGGTTCAGATGACATGTTGCAGATAGTTAGACAAATGGTGGTTACGTGAGTGACATGCACGAGGTGGGAAAAATAAGTTACGGTAGCTTGTTTCCTGCCGCCTTGATTGTCCAAACCCAGCAATTGGGTGGATTTGCATGATGACGGAAGGAAAATAAGGCATGGTGCCTTATTTTCCTTCCCTGTACATGCTGGTCACACCACTGACTGATCAGATTTACTCTCTCCTCTGCAGCCCCTCACATGAGCATCTTCTTTAGAGGGTGTATAAAGGTCTGCAAGGGAGAGGAGAGAAAGGGATACACCCGTTGCATGATCGGATGTCCATACGCGTAATGTTGGATTTGGCCCATTCATGTAATACAACTGGGAGTCACACAAGCACCTTCCCTTCTTCCCATCTGTTTCCTCCAGATGTTTTGCCATGCAATTCCCATCAACCCTCACTATTGACTATATGCTAGCTAGAGTGGATGGGAGCTGCAAGCCAAAACTTCTGTAGGACTGCAAGTTTCCCACCTCCGTCCTAACAGTATACTGGCTTAAAACACTACTAAGAGAGTAAGAAGAAATCACTCTCTTCCTCTTAACTGCATGCCTCATTGTTTATTGCACTTCCTTCCTTTTTCTTTTTAAGCATGTGCATGCCCTGTTCCTTTTGACTAATAGAAGGATCTCTATCAATTTCTGTGTTGTTGAGATTAAGGGCCAGTTCCTACTTCATGGAGCAGCATAGTTGGGAAAATGTGGAAGGAATCTGCAAATTATCCACTTCAATTACTTCAGAGATGGAGGGAATGATTAGCCTCTTAAAAACCTGTGCTTTTTGTGGGTTTTTTTTTAAAAAAATCTGAAACACTCCTTCATCTGTTACTTTGTTCCTCTTCTGGCACAAAAGCTTTTTGAGCTTTTAAGTAAATGAAATTCTTGCATAGAGCAACTTCTGAAAAATTAATGCTGTATTTAGAGTTCAAAATCCCTGAGGAAAGCTTGATATTCAAGCCCACATTCGGAGTATGTCATTGTTATGAACAGTGACAGCTGAAGGTGTGAGTGAAGTCTCTTTGTTCTTGCAAACTGCAAAACTATTTATACTGCATAATAGAACACGAGAGAGCCATTTTCATGACACATTTCCTCATCTATCATCTGTTAGATATAAAAATTGATTAGCTACAGAATATTTTGCGTCTGCAAACAAGGCGATATCGATATAGTTGATTTAAGTGCCAGTTCTTGTTAAATGTGTGTGTGGGTAGGGGGAATTCTTAATTATTTTATGTTTACCTTTCATTGGCACAAAATAATTATTGCTTAAAATGCAAAAGGTTACAATTCGAGTAACCTATAGATTTCTTATTATTGCACATTTTAAAATTTCAGCACTGAATTACTTCAATAGCCTTCTAACTGTATAATAAATACTATTAAACCGTCTTGGATGCCTGCTTGAAATAGATGGCCCTTTGAATGGTGCTGTCATATGTGCCCAAGAGTGTTCAATATTTCATACAGATATAAAGGGAGAAAAAATATAATTGACCAAAGTGAAATCTTTGAATAATCAAATTCTGAAAGGCATTTCACATGTATTTCCATTTGTGTATAGTTTGACACTTGTAATTCTTGTGGTTAACAAAAGTATAGGGGTATGAATTAAATACCTAACTGTGGTCAAGATACAAATGGCTGCACACCACCCATCAAATGAGTACAGGGGCTCTACAATCTTTTCCACTGGTAGCCCCTGGTGCAATCTAAAAGGCCACCCACAATGGGAAAGGGATCCTCCAGAGTGTCATTCCATGAAGTGCAGAGTTGATCTGCTGCCAAAAGAGAAAATCAGACTGTCCCAGGCATAGAAGCATTTTACACGCATTCCAGGACCCATTGGGATCCTAGTATATAGAATTGATATAAGTTCTATTTATAAGTTTAGTAAATGAGAGAAGGATCATTAGTAACATAGGTCTTTAAATTAGCAGGTTGATAATACATAGATTAAGCACTGCCTTTCATGTTGTGTACTGATTAAAGGCCAGTGCTAGTATGAGAAGTGCCCGGAAATTATACACCACCTCAAGAAAGAGTTGTCCATACAACCAGATATTTGGAGCCCTTTAGGACAGTATGCAACAGGCCCACTCTGCTTACGCAATTGACATAGAGCGGACATAAGTGACCTGGAGTACAATACCATAAGAGTATTGTAAGAGTACAATACCATAGAGTATGCTGGTGCAATGAGTTTTCTGGGGAATCCTATTGCACCAGCATGCACTGTAGGTGTTTGCTAGAGGTCACTTACACTAATGTTACACCAGTGGCATAAGTAGAGAGGCAGTGTTAGATGCAACCCTTGTATCCAGGGTGGAAGAAAGATGCTCTATATTTTTTCAAAGACACTCTCTCCTTTTATGTGCTTCACACATTTGGCACTGAAAACAGATTCTGGCACCCTGAGGCCATTGCTTGAATTAAGGGTAAATTGGATAATTAATATATTACATTCCTTGATTAATATCCATAATGTCTGATAAATTTAGTCAAATTCCGTACTTCTGAATAATTTTGAAAACACACAGTATTATTAATACTCTATCTGACTACAGCTTGGCAAAGTGTGGAAGTTAATATTTCATTTATTGGCACAAGTCAGCTTGTGTTCTGAGGGCTTCCTTTTATCGATAATAACTGCTGTGTTAATAATAATAATAATAATTTTATTTGTTACCTGCCTCTCCCTCTGGATGCACCCAGGACACTGGAGCATGTCCAACTGTGGGTGGATGAGAACAAGAATAGAAGAAGGTCCCACAGATTGGCCCACATGTATAAAGTTGTCTCTTTTGTGTAGCTTGACATGTACAGAACAAAACAGACCATGCAGAAAAGTGTTTATTGAGGAAACTCACTACATTCTAGTAAATTGAATAGGATGAAATTAGAGGCATCATCAGTGGCTGGGTACAAATAAAAGATTACTGTTTGCTCTATGGAGCAGGCAGGGAAGATCCCTCCATTTTCCTGGGATATTGGCCTACACTTTTGTCCCTTTCCCCCCGCAGTCCCGGGATGATCCCAAGATTGCGGGACATGTGGACGGTTGTCCTGGTTTGTCCGTCCCCCCCGCTCTCTCTCTCACACGGTAATCTTTGTATGAGTTATATAAGTTTTTCCAGTTATCTGAAGCTCTGATGTTATAGTTTCCTAAATATGTTGGGAAGCAAATATTTGTAAGGGAATCTTTCCCAATACCACTGTAAAAATGACTTTTTACCTGGAAAAATTGTCCTCCAAGTACCTCGGGCTCATTAGATATCAACAAGTGAGACAGCCTTCTCGGTTGTGGCATCCTGGTTATTGAATAAACTCTCCATGAAGGTGCAACCCATGCTTTTATTGCATTTGTTTGATCCTAGCTCAAACCCTTTTTATTTACCCAAGAATTTTAATTGGTTGATTTTGTATGTTTTATCATATTTACTGTCTTTATCATGAGGAGTGTTAATGTTTTTTTATTGAATTGTATATTATTTTAATATATATATGTACATAATCCTGGTATCCGCAAGGATGAAGGTCCATTTAAAACTGTTTAAATAAATAAGTAATAAGGACAACCCTGATTATCCTGTCCTAATTAAAAACAATTGCTAAAGGAAATACATTAACGATTTACCTGAACATAAAGATAACAATAGTGCTGCAAGTAAGGAGTTGACAGCAGACTTTTCCAGCCAAGATACTGTGAAAGTAGTTTCATATTAAGATTTAATTATTATTATTAGAAGTTAAGGGGGGGAATACTTTTGCTTGGTCTTTGCTTTTTCTCTCTCTTTTTTCCTTGTCAAACTCTATCTATAAAGAGAAACTGGAATTCTAACGTATGAATCCCAAACCTGCCAAATAATAATAATAAAAATAGATATTTCTTCCAGGCCAGCCAGCCAGGTCAGTATTTTACCTTTAGCCTACCGTGACTAGGATTGTGTCTCACTTAAATTTTTAAAACACGTGACCTGTTAGCTCCATATATTCCCTTAGGAATCCCCTGGCTCTTGTGGCTTTTGGCCCATGACTCTGACCTTTAGTTTCAGGATAAGGCTCCAACCTTCACTTCGTGATTGATTGCACAATGTATTTGGATGGGATATTATTTTCCTTTTTTTGCATACACCCCAATATATACCTCATATGGAACCTCCCTTAAATTTTATAAAATGATAATACCTGCTTTGTCATGAGACACATGTACTATGCTTCACAATTTTGTATTGTAAAGGAATCATCTATTTGTCTTATCTCTTCTGAAATTATAATTCAGAAGAAACCGCATGGACAAGAATTTCTGGATTTAGACACAATCCTTAAGTAATTCTACATAAACCCTGTTTAAAGTAATGAGAATACTTACTCTTGTGTAATTCCCTTTTCCCCTTGAGTGGGATCCTTGCACAAGAAATAGTGCATTTCCCCCACTATATCAAGTGTGATTTATATAACGGTTCCCAAGGCAGAAAAGTGTTTACATGGCTATGTTTATCCTCTAGTGCAGTGGTTCCCAAACTTTTTCAGGTAACCGCCCCCTTGGTTCCACAAACTCATGCCCAGTGCCCCCTACCCTACACTATAAAAATCATTATTCAGAATAGCAGTTTTCAATGACCCACTAAGGAAGATAATAACAATAAAATTCAAAACAGTAACAATTAATTGACTATTTATTCAAAATCTGAAGCATCCACCGCAGGCTTGCCAAAGGAGGGAGGGAAAAGAGAGCGAACACCTCTGTTTTTCAGCCGGTATGGCGGGGCACACCAAGCAGGGTATGTCTCTTCATTAGCATTTTGGTGCTTTTGAAACATTTCAATTCACCATTAAAAGGACTCTTCTTAAAGGGTATTAATACATGTGTGGATTCTTCCCCTATATGGCTTGGGACCAAACTACCTTCTCCCACAAAAATGTCCCTGGTTTTTAAGACCTTCTGGAGAGGCGCTTCTTGGAAAAGACCACCTTGAGCGCCCCCCTGCCGCCCCTTTGCATCTTAGTGCCCCCTGCCTCTTAACGCCCCCCTATGCAATCCCACCGCCCTCAAGGGGGCGGTACCGCCCACGTTGGGAACCACTGCTCTAGTGAGTTTTCAGTACTGCCCCACATAGGCATAATGCTGCAGGCCTTTTAATCATACTTAACAAATTGAGAACACGTCTAAGCAAAGGTTTTGTCTTCCATCTCTGGGGCATATTGCCACTTCCTTTCCTTGTTGGCTTTAATGATTTCATGTTGCATTTGCATTTGCAGTGCTGCAACTAACCATGATTAACCAAGTTGTCATCTCAATCACTATTTGAATCAGGTTTGCAAAACCTTGATTAGAGGTATCCATGGGGATGTAACACTTAATCTGTAGTTAAACACAACAATATAAGATGGGAAGAAATTCATGTTAGAGGAGGAGGGATAGGTTAGGGTGCCCACTGTTTCCTCCTTATCTCTTAACTATTCTTAATGGATTGGCAGCATTATATCTGTAGAAGATCTACTTTGTAGACAGGACAAGAGCTTGTCCCCTTTCAAAGAAAGCAGTATGAATTTTCCATTTAGTTGTATGAATTCTAATGTTTGAGAAATCTAGGAAATTACTACCATTTTGTAAGGTTCATTAAACTCTTTGCTGACTGAATAGTAGATGCGGTAGTTGTAAAGTACAAAAATCATCCAAAGAATATGTACGCCAAGCCTTTTATTTGGGGCCATACTTTAATTGTTACCTTCCTTAATATAGAGTAATAAATGGTAACAGCTAAATTATCCTTTTACAATCCAACAAGTTGCCTAAACCACTGTGTTTGGTTTTGGTCCAAAATGATAACTGCTGCAGCTTAAATGGCCTATAGTCACTGCAGTTTCTCATGCCTCTGACTGGTTTTCTTCTATTTGTGTGATGTATTATCTACCCTTGCATTGGTGCGAACATCAATACAATCCTGAAAGAAATAAAATCACAATGGAACAGTTTATGGTCACATAATTTGTACGTAGCCAAAGGGAACAATAGTAAATAGGTATGTAGTGTACTCTGTTTTCATGTTATTGATCTTGGAAAATGTGTTTTTCTCACATTTAAACAGCTGTACTTACTTCATGTGTATTCATAAATCTACATCTGACAAATGCAGGATTTCCATAGGAGAGCATTTCAATGGCTAGAATATTGCTCCTAATCAAAATGGATTATGATGTCCTGAGGAAGATGAAAATAAAGGTTTTGATTGTTGGTTTGTTTGTTTATGGCTACTGCTGTTTATACTGTAATAACAGTAATCTTTCTTTTAATGTGGCACTTTTGAAACAGGGAAAATAAATCATTCTGATATTTCAAGTAATATAAGTGTAAAGGTATTTTTACAACTCTGTTTATAAATCAAGCTAGATAAACATTTCAAATGTCTAGACAATAACATTGGATTTCTAGGTTCAAGAACTGTGAAGTGTCGAAAACACATAGCCAGCAGTATCAAGATGTTTAGGTTCTTGATGTCTTTGCAGCTATGGTTGTATTATTGCCTCCTATGTATTATAAGTGTTCTAGGTAGAAATATTGTCTATCTTACTTTGCATACAGTGCCAGGTATGCTGAGGCAGCAATAGCAATCCTTTGGGGGCAGAAAAGAGGAATTCAGGACGAAGGAACACCAAACTCAAAGCGCTGCTTCTACATTGGCCGCTCCAAAGAGGGGATGGGTTCTGTTGTTGTTCTTTCTTCTCTTGTTGCTGGTTTGGTGTTTGGTTTTCTTCAGATTTTCTCTCCCGTTGGTCCCATGGTGGGTGTACCTTTTCACTCATTCTGAGGGCATGTCAAGGGAACAGGAGGGCTTTTAATATCCAATGGATCCAAAGCCTCTCCTGATCTGCCCTGAAACATTGCTTTTAACAATGTCTGAGCACCAATGGAGCAGAAAGGTGATGGAGGTTTTCGTGCCTCTTTCTCTGAGCTTCTTCTCCATGGGTGGAGATAAGATACACTATAGCCTATTTCTCCAAGGATGTCCCCCCAGGGACTGCCGGATTGCAGCCTTAATTGTTGTCGTTCCAGTTTGCAGAACATGTTTGTTCTCTCAGATGATTTTCACATAATCTCTGCTGTCCAGAAAAATGTTAAGAGTATGTGCATTTTTTAACTGAAATACAAACATCCCAATTTATTATATTATCTATTTTATGTACTGTAACATATAATATTTGTATAAAAGCCAGGGAGACTTGCCTGGTGCTGAGCTTGCCTTCTTTGGCACAAAATAAAATGTCTTTTAAATAATAATAATAATCCCAGTCTTTCCAGCATATCACTGACCTTTTTGTTAATTGTTTTATTGCTCTGATGCTTTTAAACCCTTGACTGTTTCTGCTGTTCCTTTTAATATTCTGTATGACATTTTTTTTAAAAAAAATAGTGTATTGATATTTTAACAGTATTTTATTATATTAATTGATCCTTGTAAGCTCTCCTGGGATTTCTTAAATTGAAGGATGACATATAAGATAAATAAAATAGATTTTGGATCTTGAATCGAGGAACTTTTTTGAAGTGGCCATCTCACTGGAAGTTGTAGGACCTGGGGGCTGTCTGTATGCCTTCAAAGCCCCACTGTGGCTGAGAATCAACGTTGTGTCAGATGATGATGATGATAATAATGTATTTATTTATTTCCTGCCTCTCCCTCTGGATTGAGGCAGGGAACAACATTAAATACAATATAATACAAAAAACTGGTTAAAAGAGCATATAAAACCAATACAGTATTAAAATAACAATCACAACATCTTAAAGTTCTTAGGTTTAAAATTCATCTGCGTAGGCCTGCTGGAAGAGACTAGTCTTTATGGCTGTCTTAAACTCAGAGAGATCATTAACCTGACGAATCTCCTTCGGCAGGCCATTCCACAGTCTGTGGGCAGCAGAAGAAAAGAACTTCTGGGTAACAGTTGTCAGTCTAGTTGTGGCTGACTGGAGTAAACCCTTCCCAGAGGACCTGAGTGTGTGGGGCAGATTGTACAAGAGAGTGTGATCCCACAGGTAACTTGGACCCAAACCATGTAGGGCTTCAAAGGTAATAACCAACACTTTTTACTTCACTTGGAAACGAATTGGCAGCCAGTGAAGTGATTTTAAAGTTGGTTTAATATGGTCACCCCTAGGTGTACCAGTGACTAACCTGGCTGCTATATTTGAACTAGTTGAAGTTTCCGGACGAGGTACAAAGATAGCCCTATGTAGAGCGCATTGTAGAAGTCGAGCCTCGATGTTACCAGCGCACTCACTACCATTTTTAGGTCTTCTAACTCTAGAAAGAGGTGCAGCTGGCATATCAGCCGAAGCTGATAGTAAGCACTCCTGGCCGTCACATCTATCTGGGCTGTCATTTGGAGCAAGGGATCCAGAAGCACCCCCAAGCTGCGAACGCAGTCTTTCAGGGGGAGTGTAACCCCATCCAGAACTGGTTGACACACCTCCAAACCCAGATTAGGGCCCTAGACAGTAAGCACCTCCGTCTTGTCTGGATTCAGCTTATATGACGCAGCTGCTGATTTGCAGCCACCGCAAGACTTTCCTCCAAAGCTGCAGTGTAAAAAAGTCGGGAACTGGCCATGACATTTTCCTTGGGAGTGTTGTCAACACAGCTCTTCTGCCGTATGACCTCACTCCAGGGTTGATGCAGGGGGCTTTCAGGGGTGGATGGCGAGCATGATTGGTTGCTGTGAAGACAGGACCTTAGTTATGTTTGAACATGCATAGTACTATGATTTAAGTTAACTTTTCTTAGGACCCAAGCTATTATATTTTTCCGCATTCAGAAGATTCTACAGAATTTTGACTGTGCATTGGGTGATGAGGATTGAGGATGTATTCAAGTTTTTCTGGTTTTATGCCCACAGACTTCCCTGTCAGTAGCATATAATTTATGTCTTCTTCAACTATCTTTATATATAGGCCTTATTTTCTGGTAGCTGTCTCTGATCAACCATTGTACTTACTCCTGTTCATGTTTTCTCTTTTTTGAGACTTTTTTTTTAAAGTGCTCCTGAGCATAGATGAGTAGTAGAGTTGCTATTCTTTATGTTCCAGCTCTGTCCCCTCTGAGGTTAAACTTCTGAGTAGGAGGCTAATGCTTCTTGACTAGTCTGCTGCATGTACAGAGAAATGCACACATGAACTCCAAGGAACTATGTAAATGTACAAATTAGTAATTTAATTTTAATGTAGAGTTTTATTAACAATATCATTTAACAACAAAATATGAATTCCAAAAGAAGGAGGGTTGGAATCTTGATACACAATCCCAAGATATATATATATATATATTCTTTAATAAAAAAATGTTTAATTCATCCTTCAGTAGGATCTGGGGAATAGAGCAATGCTAAAAGGTTACAATGTGTATGTGTGTGCTTGCTTGCTTATGTGTATAAATGAAAGATGCTTTCTCATAGGAAACATACATCTCAATTTATTCTCTTGTTTCGCTCCCCATGCAGATTTTTTCATTTGCTATTTTAAAATATTGATTCATATTAAATTCAGTGCTTGAGAGCAATAAAATATCTTAAGGGGGTGGATTTCATGAGGCTTAATGCTAATATCCCAGTTAGCCACAACATAGCTTCATTTGTTACCACTGTGAATCTTCCTTGTGAGTTTGGGGAGATTAATATTCCATTCTCATTCTACTTTCAGTGTAGCAACCTTGGGGCCTGGCTTCTGGAACCTGATTAACTTTTATGTCATTATTTAGTGCCACAGAATGAATTTCTGAATAAATTTGCTTCCTTCCCCCCCCCCCCTTTCTTTTTCTTTGACAGATGCAAGACAAAAGTGTATCTTGATGAACTACCAAACACAAGTGTGGTCATAGTATTTCATAATGAAGCCTGGAGCACTTTGCTTCGTACTATTTACAGTGTTATAAATCGGTCTCCACACTATCTTCTTTCTGAGATCATCTTGGTAGATGATGCCAGCGAACGAGGTATGAGCAAAATACGTTAAGGAATAAACAATATTTTCAGAGTAATTTTGTTACAAAGTGATTATTTTTATGTTTAAAAGAAATGTCTTTAGTGCTCCTTTAAAAATCTTGCAGTGGCATTATTATGGGGTTTCTGGGAACAATGGCTAGGGTAGTCAAGTCAGTCAAATGCCAACTAGAGTCCATTTTACCTGCCTATTCTCTAAGGCAGACTTCTGCCACAATTATTATCTGTGTAATGTTGGATGCAGAGCTGTTCAGAGCAGTTACGACATGGATGAGCAACTTTGCTAGTGTGACCATATGAAAAGGAGGTCAGGGCTCCTGTATCTTTAACAGTTGTATTGAAAGGGAAATTCCAGCAGGTGTCATTTGTATATATGTATATATGGAGAACCTGGTGAAATTTCCTCTTCATCACAACAGTTAAAGCTGCAGGTGCCCTGCCCTCTTAAAGCTCCTGCAGCTTTAACTGTTGTGATGAAGAGGGAATTTCACCAGGTTCTCCATATATACAAATGACACCTGCTGAAATTCCCTTTTCTATGCAACTCTTTATTTATTTCTTTATTGCTTTTATATACCACCCCATAGCTGAAGCTCACTGGGCGGTTTACAAAATCTGTATAAATCTCTGCATTGCTGCCCATTTTTACCCTGGTTGTGCTTTTATATTAGGGTGACCATATGAAAAGGAGGACAGGGCTCCTCTATCTTTAATAGTTATAGTGAAAAGGAAATTTCAGCAGGTGTCATTTGTATATATTGAGAACCTGGTGAAATTTCCTCTTCATCACAACAGTTAAAGCTGCAGGTGCCCTGCCCTCTTTTAAATCTGGTCACTCTAGTATAGCTCCTGCAGCTTTAACTGTTGTGATGAAGAGGGAATTTCACCAGGTTCTCCATATATACAAGTTCTGCTTGTCAAGTTTATATGGATACTTTTTACTTTGTGCTAATGTGAACAGAGTACTTGGAGAAGTGAGGCCTACTACATGGACACTCTAGACTTACCTGTTGTGGCTTGTTCATTCTATCAGAGCGGCTTGTTCAATGGATACATGTTGTTAGTGCCTCATTTAAAAGTGGCCTTTGCCTGTGGTTTTAAAAGAAGCTGTGGTAGAATTAGTTTACAGAATCCTTGATTAGATCCAAGTGATCTAAATCATTACTGGCCAGTCTTAAGTATGCAGTTGTTGGGCAATGGTTTAACATGCAGTAGCAGCTCGGCTGCAGATGTTTCTGGATAGCTGGATTCTTCTCAGTATGGCTTCTGACCTGGTTTGTGGCACAGATTGCCTTGGATATCCAGGTGCCTGACCTACAGGGAGATTAGCTATATGTGAGGCTAACTTTGAAGTCCATTTAGAAACTTAAGCTAGTCCAACGTGCACCTGGGGGTCATCACTTACAAAAATATAACTCTTGTACTTCATCTACGCTGGCTTTCAAATTGCTTACAGGCTCAATTCCACAAGCTTCTATTGATCTTTTAAAGTCCTTAATGGTCTAAGACTAGGATGGGTAATGGGTTGCTGCCTCCAATACGACGCTGCCTATTTGCTCAAGTCAGCTGTACTCTACATTTTGGAGGTGGAGACTATTGTCTAGCAGAAAAGGATCTTCTGGAAGAATTGCTCCCGAATTCTGGAGTTCCCTTCCCCAGACAGCCTGTTCATCCACATTGGTTTTGGCCTTTTGGCACATGGAGAAAACTTTATTGTTTATCAAGTCATTTGAAAATGTGATCATCTACCATTTTTCTTCGATTCTAAGACGCCATCAATTCTAAGACGCACCCCGTTTTTAGAGATGTTTATATGGGGGGGAAAGTGCGTCTTAGAATCAAAGAAATACGGTAGTTTGCCTTGGTGCTGCTTTGTTGTCTTTTATGATTGTTACTTTTTATTATGTGTTTGATAACCTGGGCCAGATCTACACCAAACAGGATATGGCACTTTGAAATCAGTTTGAAAACTGTATATGCAATGTGTCCTGGTCCCCAACAGTGGTCACTACTGTTATAAACCATTTTAAAGCAGTAGTATAGATCCTGCCTTGGTATGTTTACCTTTTGGCTTTTAAGTCAATTAGGCTGTTTTACAGCATAATCCTATACTTGTTTACTCCCAGGTAAGTGGGTATAGGATTGCAAACTTCAGTGTTCTAAAGGTGGGGTAGAAATGTTTTAATATATAAATGCCATGCCCATCAATACTTTGGCCAGAGTATATATTTCACTACTGCTTCATTATTTATTTATTTATTAAAATGTTTACATTCTTCCCTATATCATTGGGATCTTAGGGCAGCATACAGATAAAATCAATTCAAACAGTATAAAATAATAAATAATGTACACAGCTAAAACCATATTAAAGCATTAATAAGCTAAAACCAGTAGAAAATTTCAAAGAAATAATAACTATCAAAAACTATTAGGCAAAGTTAAACCTCAAAGGCATTGATAAAAAGCCACATTTTAACTTGGTGCTGAAACAAAGGCAGCGTCGGTGTCAGTTGGGACTCCAAGGGCATTCCACAATCGGGGGGCCACAACAGAGAAAGTCCTTTCCCATGTCCCCCCCCCAATGTATGTCTTGCGTTGGTGGGACACAAAGGAGGACTCCTCCAACAGATCTCAAATCTCGGGTAGGCATATATAGGGAGAGGCGCCAGAGTCCCAAGCCATTGAGGGCTTTAAATGTCATTGCTAACACCTTGAATCCTGACCAGAAGCGTATAAGCAGCCATTGCAGTTCCTTTAAGGCTGGTGTTATATAGTCTTTACATGATGTTCCAGTCAGCAGTCTAGCTGCTGCATTTTGCACTAGCTGCAACTTCTGAGTCTTCAAGGGCAGCCCCATGTAGAAGTGCTTTCAACAGCTACCAAACTCTTTTTATATTGTTAAAGAAGCTTTTCAGAGACATGATGAGTGGGATAAACTCTCTCAGATCGGAGGAAAAAAATAACCAGGACAAGTATTCTGGAGTACTCCAGTTTGCACAAAAGGGATCATTTCCTACAACCCAAAGAGAGAGGTTCTCCTCTGTCCCACCATCAGAAACATGACAAGCATTTTGTGCCACCAGAAGCATGCTTTGTTATGCATTATAAGGATCCTCCAGTCTGCCTACAGCATCATGCACACAAGGAAGTGTGTGTGCATGTGTGTGTGAAAGGTGCCCATGTTAACATATATGAACAACTGCAAGAGATAAGTCTAAGTCTGATCCAATTCATGCTCTATTTACATGCTGGTACACACAAGTTTATGTGTAAGGATGTTGATCAGTTCAGTAGTCGCATAGTGCTCTTGACTTACGTGTTTTTCTGAGCCAGCCTTGTTTCCTTCTTTTATTGTCGGTTTCTCTATAGCGACCGGGTTCAGACAACACGATAATCAACGGTGGTTTAAATAGTAGACGGTTGGTTATTTAAATTTTAACCCACTGTGGGTTATTGTGTTGTGTGGAGATATGTTTTTTAACCAACGGTTGGTTCTTTGGCCAAAATAACCAACACAAATAACCAACGCAGTGCAGAGTTGGCTATTTGAACCACTGCTGGTTATCGTGTTGCGTGGAGGGAACTGTTGGTTATTTCCTTGGCCACCATTCATTATTTCATCAGCCACAGAATCTCAAGGCAAGAGCGGTCAACGTGGCAGCTGCTGCTCTAGTCCCCCTGGCAGATAGATTCGGAATACTAGCAGGAGGACTGGTGGGGGAGAGAGGGCGGGGGATGAGTGAGTCAACTCACTCTGGACAAATAGTCAACTGAACACCAATCCTAATCCATACCACGGTTCATTATTATCATGTTGTGTGGGGAGTACCACCCAGATAAACAACTCTAGATAAGTCAACTCCCACCGTTGACTATTGTGTTATCGGAACGCAGCAACTCCTTATTCAGAACTTTTTGACCTTTGCATATGTGTTTGTTAGAGTGCTGTAAGGAAGTTACCCTATAAGCAAGCGGGGTGGTATCTTAACAACACAGTTCTATTCTGTATTCCGCTTGGCCTCTGATTTTAGATTGAACAAACCCTTTGTTGTATTTTTTTTCTTAATTGCATTTGGCAGATTTTCTGAAGGTCCCATTAGAGAATTATGTGAAAAATTTGCAAGTGCCAGTAAAAATTATTAGGATGGAACAGCGGTCAGGACTGATTCGAGCTCGGCTTAGAGGAGCAGCGGCTTCCAAAGGCCAGGTCATAACTTTCCTGGATGCACACTGTGAATGCACTTTAGGCTGGCTGGAGCCCCTGCTGGCAAGAATAAAAGAAGACAGGTGAGAAATAAGAAAGGGTGCTGTACAGCATTTGTGTTATGGCAGCATCCACCAGGAGAGCTTTAATGAGGGGTATGTTTATTATTAACTACTCTTTTCATGGTACTTAAATCTTAGCTGTGGGAAATGTCTTCTGTGCTGAAAAAATGCTAAGCCTCAGTCCAAGGTCAAATAAACTTTCTGCTCTATTCTGCTCTATTCTAACATACTGTGTATGCACAATTTTGGTAGGGCCTCGAAGTTTAACAGAGTGGATTAAAAAGAAGTTCCTCCTAATAAATGTGAGAGCTGATTTCTTATAAGGGTCTCTACTTCCCTTGCCCGGCTTCGTCCATTTTCTTCTGCTGCCCCTTATGCCTGGAACGCTCTTCCAGAACATTTGAGAACTACAAGTTCAACCGCAGCTTTTAAAGCTCAGCTAAAAACTTTTCTTTTTCCTAAAGCTTTTAAAACTTGATTTTGTTCTGACTTTATACTGTTAGTTTTACCCTACCCAGTGCCTGTTTACCCTACCCTGTGCCTGTTTGCATTCTCTTCCCCTCCTTATTGTTTTATTATGATTTTATTAGAATGTAAGCCTATGCGGCAGGGTCTCGCTATTTACTCTTTTACTCTGTACAGCACCATGTACATTGATGGTGCTATATAAATAAATAAATAAATAAATAAATAATAATAACCTTCCATTGTACTGAGGGCAACTTAAAGCAATTTAAACACCCACAAATGTTTTTTAATACCAGTACATACAGAAAATGCAAATGGAACCCTTCCACTTAGAAGTAGCCTTCCTATGTCTCTCTGACATGGGAAGGAAATGTCTGTAACATGTTTGCAATCCAAAAAATGTCATAACTCCTGTTTTATTCACATGGAAATATGTGCAGATTTCATTAACTGGTTAATACTTCTCTTTTAGCAGTTTCAAAGTCCTTCCAAAATTTAACGGAGTTGTTGATGCTGCTGAGTTTTGCTGGTTTGGAGCCAAAGATCCTTGTATGGAAGCTCCCCACCACCACCACCGCCACCAGCTCCCCCCTACCCACAACTGCATTGCCTTCCAAACAATATGACAATTCTGGATCCAAACCACGATAAAGAAGTAGCAGCTTCTTATGAAATTGCCAAGTGAAAAAAAGATTAATGTTGTTGTTGTTAATTACATTTCTATACCACCCCATAGCTGAAGCTCTCTGGCCGTTTTATAAAAAATTAAAAGATTAAAACAGTATACAAAATTGAAACACGTAAAAACAGACAACAGACAATTTGCACAAAGACAACAAATATCTAAAACCAACTTTGAGCAATCAGCCCAACCTAAAAAACACAGATCTGGGATTGATTACAATTTCATCACATGCGCTAAATGGCTGGGAAAAGAGAAAAGTCTTGACCTGGTGCGGAAAAGATAGCAATGTTGGCACCAGGTCGACCACATCGGGGAGATCATTCCATAATTGGGGGACCACCACCAAGAAGGCCCTCTCTCTTGTTGCTGTTGATGATCTAATATTTGCATAAAACTATTCATCAGTAATTTGTCAGCTGAGGACATGGAGACTGGGGAAGAAGCCTATTCCTGAGAAAGACATGCCTTTTAAAGCCTCATTGAATTGTACCTAGAGCTTTTGCACTTAATCTAAGCCATCTACTTGCAGAAGTAGGTTTCCATGTGTGTGTATCCCTAGCTGGATGAAGGATCATATTTGTAAATGGGTGTTGCACAGAACCTTCCCAATGAAAGCAATAATAGTGTCTATCAGCTGTTTATTAAGGGGAGTAAAGGTAAGAAGCAATTACTTTAACACACTGTTCCCCTTCATTCTACCATGCGGGTGGTTACTGGTGGTTGAAAAGGTTCTGGGAATGCATTGCTGGCAACTCTGCACACACATATTTCAGCCAGAGAGATTTCCTTGGGTGGAAAATTTATGTTTGAATATTTATTTATTTTGTTTTCTAGGAAGATTGTTGTGTGCCCAATTATTGATGTCATCAGTGATGACACTTTTGAATATATGGCTGGATCAGACATGACTTATGGAGGATTTAACTGGAAACTTAATTTTCGTTGGTATCCTGTTCCGCAGAGAGAGATGGACAGAAGGAAAGGAGACAGAACTTTACCTGTGAGGTAAGAGGTAGGGACAACAAATGTTTTATGATCATACTCTGTATGCGTATGTAAGAAGTGTTGATGTGTCTGTTTATAATTCTGATTAGATTTATGCAAACAGGATAATGCACCAGGTAGATCAGAAAAATAGCATTTTTAATTCCTTTTTTTGTAAAAATTGGTCTGTTTTTGGCAGAATGGCAGGTTATACATTCAATAAATAAATTTCAACATGATAGGTTGTGAAATACATTAGAACCGAATAGCTAGTTTAAATTGTCTTGTAAATTTCTATTCAAATCAAAAACTATTTTCACTATTTCTCCTTCTATTTGAGGAGGGTGGTTGCTTTATTTTTAAGAAAACGGATCAGTTGAAAAATTTGTGTTTTGAGCTTACAAATACCTCCTGAGAATGGCATTTCCAATACTTGGTTGCCTAATCCAATCCATTTTGGGGGAAAGAATTTCAGAGTGTGTTTCTGCTTGTTGTAAAAATGGATGCTGCAGCTGGTTGAAAATTAGAGTTGTGGGGAAACACATCTTCTCCTCTGACATTTCACAGATGAAAATAGGGATTTTTTTTTTCTTAATCACTGCCAGATGCCCCAATTAAACATTGGCAAATTTCTCCACCTGCCATAAGTTGTATTTGTTTCCTCTGAAATAGCCATCGCAAGCAGGACGTGTTAGTAAAATGCACACAACAATTTACTTTTTACTTTTTTAAAAAGTTAATGTTTAATGGAGTGTACACTTGATCTGTTACTATGTATTATACTATGAACTCAAACATACTTAGCAACATGTACTATTTGGATGGGTGGTTATGGCGTATGTACAGGTACATGTTCATCAGGAAAACAATTTTGTGTTTATGAGTGCATTTTTTTTAAAAAAATATTTTAAGTATTTATATCATGGGTGGGGAACCAAAATTGGGCCGGGTGCCAGATTACCCCCCACCTCGTTTCCTCTTGTGGACCAGACGGGGTCAGGGGATGAAGACCCACCATCTGACATCATCAGGTTCCAAGCTGGAGCTCATTCCAGACAGTGCTGTGGCCAGTGAGCCAGCTGTACTCATCCTTCACTTTCCCTGTGCAGTCAGGGCAAAGTACAAGTGAAGTACACTTGGCCAATACTCTTGGAAGTGCCAACTGAGTGCACCTCTGGTTTTGCTCATTCCTTGCCTTCCACACATGGTGTAGGTCAAGGACAAGTAAAGTGCCTCTGCAGGCGAATCTGTCAAAATCTTGCTTGGTCTTCAGAATGGGTTGCACCTGACACTTAGATCCAAATGAATTCCTTGGTTTTTGGGGTACCTGGTGTGATGAAACAAGTGAGATGGTGGTTAGAGCAACACTGGTATGAGACTCCAAACAACTCTGAATGAACATGAGCTAGAACCCGTTTGGATGGCTTTAAAAGGGGGTTGGGTAAATTTCTGGAGGAGAAGAGTATCAATGGCTACTAGTCCTGATAGCTATGTGCTACCTCCAGTAGCAGAGGCAGTAAGTGTATATATAACATGGGCAGTAAGGTGCTGTTGTACCCATGGGCTGCTTGTGAGTTTCTGATTGACAGCTGGTTGGCCACTGTGTGAACAGATTGCTGGACTAGATGGACCTTGGTCTGATCCAGCATGGCTCTTCTTATGAAGGCGCTTTCTGTGGCAGTGACAATGCAGTTACACTTTTCTGCCATTATTGCATCTGTGCAGAGTGTCCCACTGAACTTTTTTGTGTGGCCAGGGGATGTGGTGGCATCTCAGCTCCAGGTGTTCATGGGTGAGGTATATTATCTAGATCCATTTCAACCCAACTTCAGGTCTAGTTATGGGTTAGACCACTTTGATCATCTTGATGAGTGATCTAAGCTGGGAACTGTGCAGGAGGAGTGTGTCCCTGATGGTTCTTCTGGACCTCTCTGCAGCTTGTGATGCCTTTAACCTTCTGGACTGTCTGGTTGGGATGTGCATTGAAGGTATGGTTTTACAGTGGTTCCATACCTTTATGAAGGGGTGGTTTCAGAAGGTAGCCTATGTGTTTTGGACTACAACTCTCAGCATTCCTCTCAGAGGGAAAACACCTCCAGAGGAATTAATGAGATTTTGGAAAGCACAATAAGATCCCGGAGTTGGGGGAGCACGTTAATGTTAATCAATGATTATATTAAATGGAATTAAGTTAAAATATATGTTCATTACTTTGTTTAGTATGTATTATGGTGTAGTGTTTTATGCTGAATTGTTTGTAAAAGAAGAAGAAAAACTCTAAAAAACCCAAAAACTCTCAGCATTCCTGATCGTTGGCCATGCTGCCTGGGGCTGATAAGAGTTGGTGTCCAACATTTAGAGGGCCACAGGTTCCTCAGAGCATTCACAACTCTCTTACCCATATGGCCAGGTCAGCCTTGGCAAACATCAAGAGAGTTGATGTCCAAAACATTTGTATGTGCTTATGGACTTGACTAATGAATTTGAGTATTTTGGGCTGTCATCTGTCCTTGTTGCTTTTTATTTTTATGTTGACATCTTTTACTGAACGTTTGACAAGCATCAAATAGATTTCAATTAGTCATAGATGGATCAGTTTGATATACTTTGGGAAAAGCTATTAAATTTGTATTGGTTGTTATCTTTAAAGAATTAATTAGAAACTTTTTTCCTGTGAGTCCATAGTAATTTATCATGACTCTTATTGGCAAACATGTAAAAAAGAACTAACTGTGTTTAAGAGGACAAATCACTCATCCGTTAGATAGCCGTTCTCAAACTGGATCATAGAATGCCTTCCTTACCCATTAAATTATAAAATAGCTTTTTTGAGACTTCCAAAGCATGAATAATACCAAAGAAATACAGCAGGCAAGACTATGCAGACATTAGAAAGAGAAACTTCAGAGAACCCAATGTAGGCTTGTGAAGTGGAACTCCTTGTGGAATTCCTAGGGAGCATCTCTTTTTGGGCCTTGGGAGGTGCTGTAGAAGATTCAGGAATCTTCTCTAAGGAAGCTGTGGGAAGGTTGTGGGAGGGTTTGAAGATCTGAGAGGAAAAACAACTACTACAACAACAGGGATTGTGAATAAAAAGAGCCATCTGGAAAATGAAACAGCAGAAGACTAAATACCAGCCTTCTGCCCTCCTGCAGCATCCACACATTCAGCAGAAGTTTCAGAGTCAGGGAGTGACAGAGATGGAGACCTTTTACAGCCCAGGACAGAGGAGCAGCAGACAAGTGTGAGGGATTCTAACCAGTCACCCTTGGATAGTTAATTTATTGGATTCTATCGCCTCCTACTTGTGTTGATTACAGATTTCCTTGTTCAATGAATAACCTCACCGCTTTTTCTATTATATCAAGTTGCCAACTAGTTTCCTTTCTAAACCTTTTCAGGAAATGTGGGGCTGGTGGACTGGAGACACTGTGTTATTTTCAGGCCCTGGTATTCTTCCCCCTCATCCATACTACTACAGGTTTAAGCTCAGGTCCCATAATTACACACACACACACACAGGGATGCTGGTATGGAAATGTGGGGTGACAAAAACATCCTTTGAAAATACTAACTGCCATTTTTGGAGGCAATGGGATTCACTTTTTCTTGGAATAAAAGTCGATATAAGTGGCCATTATGTGCCTTAGGAATAACAAGTAGCTGTTTCATTTGACATGTAGTGTTGCAAGATTATTAAGGAGTTGAAGCAACAGAAATATCAGCTTTTGCTAGGGTTGGTAGAATTTATGGCAAAGGTTAATTAATTCAGTGACTGTATTGTAAAAGCCTGCAGGTAATTGTCATCTAAGACAGTTGTAAAATAGAACTCCGGGTATAATCTGTTCCTGAATAAAGGGAAGCTCTTTTATCATATCTACAGTGAACAGAAGCTATGGGGTGTCATTTTTTAAAAAAGTAATTAGCAATACTTAATGTTGCAAACAAAGATTGAGTATTCATTTAACACATATTCAATTATGCTTTTTAAAATTAAATTAAAGACTATCCAGTTTATCACTATTTAACATCAATCTTCTCTTATTTAGTGTATGTTACCTTAAAATAAAGACTGCAGTAATCAAAGTACTTACATTTTAAATAGTCTCATTAAAAGCAATGGGCCTCTTCTAAAGTAAGGACCTTATGAATTATGGCCTGTTTATTTATTTTTTTCTTGAAAGAGCTGCAAAACAGGTAGATGAAATGGGTGAGTTAGCACGTCACGCTAAGCCACCCTGCGAATAAGATACCATGGGTTGGTTTTTCACTTGCAAACCTGACAATTGAGTGCTCTGTAGCTTGTTTCCCCCTCAGTCCTCCTGCCAGTGCCTTGGGACAGAACTCTTTGTTTCCTCGGTCCCTGCATCAGCACCCTTCCTGCAATTGGTCCTCTTGAGTTACCAGCTTCTGAGCCACCCACCCACCCCCTCAGATCACCAAGTGGAATTAATTTTCTGAGCCCTTAACATATACAGTAACACATTCACAATTTTTTGGAGCTAGAGCGCAAGATTACTTGTCAAATATTTATCCCAGCATATTGACATTCCCCTCTTGTCAATGTCCTTGTCAATTCCATCCTTCATTTAGGCCCTTCCTCTGCTAGCAAACACGTTTTTAAAAGGCTGCTTCACATTACACTGAAGTAAGAACATCCGCCCCTAAAGCGCCTTCTCTCTTGCAGCCACTGCCTCTTTAGGCTCCCCCCAGCCCCCTGCTGGTCACTTTACTCCAGTGGTCTCTGTTGCTAGCTGTCTCATACACATATGTCATAGAATCATAGAATAGTAGAGTTGGAAGGAGCCTATAAAGCCATCGAGTCCAACCCCCTGCTCAATGCAGGAATCCACCTTAAAGCATCCCTGACAGATGGCTGTCCAGCTGCCTCTTGAATGCCTCTAGTGTAGGAGAGCCCACAACCTCTCTAGGTAATTGGTTCCATTGTCATACTGCTCTAACAGTCAGGAAGTTTTTCCTGATGTCCAGCCGGAATTGGGCTTCCTGTAACTTTGAGCCCATTATTCTGTGTCCTACACACTGGGATGATCAAGAAGAGTTCCTGGCCCTCCTCTGTGTGACAACCTTTCAAGTATTTGAAGAGTGCTATCATGTCTCCCCTCAATCTTCTCTTCTCCAGGCTGAACTTGCCCAGTTCTTTCAGTCTCTCCTCATAGGGCTTTGCTTCTAGACCCCTGATCATCCTCATTGTGCTCCCCTGAACACGCTCCAGCTTGTTTGCATCCTTCTTGAAGTGTGGTGTCCAGAACTGGACACAATACTTAAAATGAGGCCTAACAAGGGCTGAATAGAGGAGAGCCAGTACCTCGGGTGATTTGTAAGCTATACTTCTATCAATGCAGGCCAAAATAGCATTTGCTTTTTTTTGCATCCATATCACACTGATGGCTCATCTACAACAATTCCAAGATCCTTCTCGTTTGTAGTATTGCTGAGCCAAGTATTCCATCTTGTAACTGTGCATTTGGTTTCTTTTCCCTAAACGTAGAACTTGGCATTTATCCCTATTAAATTTCACTCCGTTGTTTTTAGCCCAGCACCCCAGCCTATCAAGATCATGTTGAAGTTTGTTTCTGTCTTCTATAGTATTAGCTATCCCACCCAATTTTTCTGTCATCTGCAAATTTAATAAGCATTCCCTGCACCTCCTCATCCAAGTCATCAATAAAAATGTTGAAGAGCAGTGGGCCCAGGACTGAGCGGGATTGGTAAACATACACAAATGCCATGGCAAAGAGTAAAACAGGGTGCAAAATTGCATAAATTTCAAGGCAGAGCAGTAAAACGGGGACATTTTACAACCCTCCTGGTGGTAGAGTAAAACTGAGGCAAAAATTGCATAGATTTCAAGGTAGAACAGTGAAAAAGAGGGGAAATTTCTGCCAATGTCTTTGTGCAGGTCTGGAAAAATATAATTGTGAATGCATTCTGGACTCTCTCCAGTGTCCTTTTCTCTCTTATTTTTAGGCGCATGGGGTGGAGGGCACTGAGAAAGGGATGAGGGAGGGTGGCTGCAACACTAGCAAGATAATGAGGAGGAGCAGGGTTTTTTCCCCACTCTTGCCGGGCGGCTCTTTAGCCATTCCCAACAACCCATTATAAAGTTGTCCTGCTGGATTTGGACAACACAGGAAACCACTGTGGGTAACCTAAAAAAACAACTCCATGGGTTCTTAGGATGGCTTTTGATATATCCACATCATAACTTTCTCGAAGCAGTTTTTACTAGATCTCTGAAAAGCTGAGCATCAGTGTCTCCCATCATGCCATGCCTACCTTACCTTGAGCAGAGACCCCAGCTGTGCTTGAAAAAGCCCACGTGCATTCTGTCACAGGCCCAAGGGACACTTGTGGCTTCCCCAAGGTACCTACAGCCACTTACTTTCTGATACACACACTATTCAGCTAAGCAGTTTCAGGCTCTTCTGCTTCTGGCACTGTCCTGATCCATCTGCACCACTGCTCCCGTCCAGACTGACAGTTGTGCTGTAACTTCATTGACATGATAGGTTTCAGCTATCAGCACTTTATGATGAATTGGTCAGATTGAGGAGCCAGGCCAAAGATAGAGGATTTGTTTATTTATTTATATATGTTGGAAATGGGCAACAACGCTTGTTGTTTGTCTGGAAAGGGTTAACCTGATCAACCTTCCTTTAATTTGTCTTTATTAGCTTAATTGGTTCTGCCCTTTCTTCCGCTCCTACATCTTGACCACTCACTGCCTTTCCAATCTGCTCTGCCTTCACTCCTCCATTCTTTTCTTTTACTTCCTCGCTTTGGATGAGGTTTGTTTTTTGCTTCTCCAATGTTCAGTATCTTAGATGACATGTGTGTATTTTTACTTGGAATAAAGCTGCTTATTGTTTTCTTTTTTACCTTTACCATAAGTCTTAACAGACTGTTTATTGCAACTGCTGTCTGCACATCCGTTAAGCCTTCTGTATATATCCTATAATATATCCTGCTTGTCTATACATTATATTCAAAATGGCTAACAAAGTTGAAACCATCCATCAAAGTATAGCATGTAAAGTTAGATGGGATCCTATTGGCTTTTAAGGTCACTTGATTCTGCTCGACTTGCAAGCTGAACTATATTATTATTATTATTATTATTATTATTTATTTATATAGCACCATCGATGTACATATATCCTATGGCTATGTGCAGTGATAGTGGTGCAGACTAGTAGAAATGAAGTGTGCTGTTTCCTTTACCTGAAAACTGTTCCGAGACCTCTGGTATCTTAAACCTACTCATTCATGTGCATCAGCCCTTTGCTTCCTCCGCTGAGGATCAACCTGCACAATGACTCGTTAGTACCTATATCGAAGTGCCTCCACATCTAACTTCATTATTGTTTTCTCTAGGCTGGTTCACAGCTATCTGGTGATAAGATTCATGTAGCAGTTTGGAGAGCCTTCCCCTTCACCACATAAAGCTGCTGGGGCATTTGTGAAACAAATGCCCCAGCAGCTTCATGCATGCAATTCTTCCCACTCCAAAGTAGAGGGGCATGCAAATAGAGTTTCTGTGTGATTGGGCATTCATGTGAAGCACCATTTATGACAACAACCTGTGTCAATAACACCATTTGATGGGCGTCTCAATATTCTGTGTGTCTACACAATCAGGTACTGGTTCAGGTCAAAACACATCAGAGTCTTCTAGAGATCTTATCTCGGAAAGAGGTGGTCTTGTTTTGTTCTGTCAGCTACAGAGTCGTGGCTCTCTGTCTGTGTTCTGTGGGTCAAGGCAAGTGCCCTTCCAGTCTGTTCCCTTCCAACCACCGCTACCTCAAAAGCAGCAGGAACCCCTTCCATTCTTTCACTTCAGTGAGTGCTTTGCTTTCACTATATGTTCTTCTCCCTTCTTTATTTTAGCTTTAAGAAGTGAACTTGAATTCCAGTACGCTTTTGTCTGAGTAAACACATGCTTGAGATTGTGTTGTTCGTTTCTTTGACTCTTAGTTAGCCGTGTGGTCAAAGCCTCCAAGTATATTTTAGATAGACGGTCTTTTTTCTTCTTCTTTCCTCCTAAGGATACCTCCTCAGCTAAGTTCTATTGACACTGTATTTGAATGTTCATAAGATAATTTAAATAGCACCTATAAACCTGTGATCAGCCCATTTTACTTATTGGTAACTGTGTTCTCACTATATCAATTTTTTAAAGAGTTTGATCAGGGATAGATGGCTGCAGAATACACTCATTATTGGTTAGGGAAATAATTTTACATAGTAAGTGTACAGGAAGTCATTGTGTTGCTAAATCTCATCTAGAGAATTGAAAATGCCAACTATATGGCCATGTGATTTATCAAGAGCATGCAATTTGAGGACTCTTCGCTTAAACTTGAGACATAGAGAAAAAAATACTTGCATGTAATTTCCAAGGAATTCTCAGTTATAGATAGTGGGCTGAATCTAGATGGAGAAGGCAATTCTCTGGTCCCTGCAGTGTGTTGCAGGGATCTTAGGATTTTTCAGACTCCCCCTCCAAAAACCATAGTCACAGCTATGACTTCAGGATGGGTACTTCACAATCTGATCCCTCCCCTTTGCAGCCACCATAGAAACACGATGCCTGCTTTCCAAGGTTGCAAACGCAGGTATGGATGACCTCATAAAGGACAAAAGCGGGGGTGCTGTATCATCTCTAGCCCCAACTTAATTTCTGGCAGTGTATCTCCTTTAGATGGGCTCAGAGGCCCACCTAAATGAAAAAGGAAAACGCAGAAGGACAGAGAGGCGAAAGTTGCCTCCATCACTTGTCCCCATCTGCAGGAAGCAGCTCAGCAGGGCCTTGGATACTCAGAAGTCTCTGAGATTGGAGGTTTCCTTCTAAGGGGAGTGCAGTCCTTTTAGTTATGCTTGAAATAGATCCACTGAAATCAGTGGGACAAGTTACTCATGACTAACCTAAGACCTCTTGATTCCAGTGGATCTAGTCTTAAGTATGACTAAGTTGGGATCACAAATTATAATAATGCATGTACTTGAAGAAATCTTTGGTTGTATCCAATGGTGTCCATCTGACAGCAGAATGGACACCGCTGGCAGAATGGATTTTCCCTGCTCTCCCCAATCTGCACTGGAGGCTTGGGGAACCATTCAGAGCAGATTGGGGAGGAAAGCAGGGCACATCTTGTTGCATGGATGCACATCCACTCACATGACATTGGATGTTACCCATGGGGACATATGTTGAACTGAAATTTGTTGCTGTTGTTGTTATTTATATAGCACCATCAATGAACATGGTGCTGTACATAGTACAGTTATTGAATAATTCTTTATTTATTGAATTCCAATTGCAGTACAATATATTGTATCTATATTGAAGAATTTAATGGATGTACTTGCAGGTGTTGTCTGTGTATTTGTATGTGAAGTATTCAACCCTCCTATAATGCAATAAATAAATAAATAAATAAATAAATAAAAGTATGTAAGGAAGGATAACATCACTCATTTCTCTCTTCCCATGTTATAATAGAAGATTCAGTGTTTAATTCCTGATTTTTCCCTACCTCTTTAAACAATATATATCTAAAAAGGTCATTATAAACAATAATGAAGGAAAAAACCTAACTTGCTGTAGTATCAAATATATAATGCATATATTTTGATAAATCAGTAGAATATAACCAATAAAATCACATGACTAAGGCAGATGAGTGCATGCTCAGTTGTTCAGTTGTGCACATTAGAGAACCCAACAGAATTAAGTAATCAAATCATTGAAATTAAACATCAGTTCCTCATTCTAATGCCTCCATCATGGGCTTTTTTAAACGTGAAACCAATACATTTATTGCAATATATAATCTATAAACAGATTTTAAAGAAAGTTAACTAGATTTCAACTTGGTTTTAGAAAAGTAGAATGGATATTTTCAGGCACTGAGACATTCACTGGATTTATATCCTGCAAAAGTTTATAGCTCTGTAAAGTGATGATGCCTGGTAATTTTATGAACACTCTGAAGCTGGAGACAAAAACATTTAACTCTCCTTATTAAAAAAATTCAGATTGTATTTAGATTATTTTGGGAAACATAGAAGCCCAGTACTCTACTTGTTCAACTATATGGTGTCATATGTTTTAAAACAAAAGAAAGAAAACACAAATTTTAACCTAAAATGCTCGGTTATTGGGACATATATTGGAATTCTTGGCCTGTGATTGCACATGTAGGCAACCAAAATTATGAAGCTTAGTAATACACCTTCAGCTTATAGTAAATGGAATATAATTATGTCTACAGTATCTGGAGGTTATGTGCTATAATATCACCTATTAAATTCCACACAGTATCTTTCAAAAAGTATTTTTTTCCTTTTCTTTTCCTTTCCTTTTTTATTTTCCTTTTGTTTTCAACTAGGACCCCTACTATGGCTGGTGGCCTATTTTCTATTGACAGAAACTACTTTGAAGAGATAGGAACTTACGATGCAGGAATGGATATCTGGGGTGGAGAGAATCTTGAAATGTCTTTTAGGGTAATTTACCATTTTACTTACTTTTCTGATAACTGGCAGTTTTTCTGTTAAAATGTTGAGTTTTAAGAAAGGGATACTTTTCACTTGTGTGATCTAAAATGAAATATTTATTTTGGTATGAAATTACAGGTGGACTTCAACTAGTGTCCCATCGACAGAAGGCTTCTGTCATCAAAACAGTGAGGGGGGGGCAACTTCCCCTCCCTATACGCCCCCATATCTTCCAAAATCTACTAAGGAGCATCCCCCAAATCTCCAGGGCAGCTTTAGGGTAAGGGAAATAAAGTTCTCCATCAATGGAGGGGCACTAGTTGGATTTCATCTTACGTTTTTAGGGTTGTTGGATTTTATTTTTTTCTTTGCATGCAATATATAACACTGTTCTGGAAGTTCTTTGGGTAATTGAGAACTGCATGCTATAAGTACGTACATTTATGTTATCAAAGCTTTCACTCAAATAATAGAAATAGCAACATATGAATGAAATAATTTAGTATACATTAAGAGTTTGTAAATTTTGTCATGAATTTACAAGCTATTAATGCTTTTTTTAAATGTTACTTTCCTTTTGAGAAGCATGACTACAAAGGGATTTAATTCACATCCTTGAGCAAATTGACGTATTTTAATCATCTGCCTGGTGATGTTTTTATAGTTAAGTTTGCATTGGAATTCCCTGAGAGAGAATTGATTCATTGATTGGTTGATGCTCTGATTCTAGAGCATGGTCTCTACCATACATTAACCTGGTGCCCTCTAAATGTGTTGGACTGCAACTTCCATGTTGGCTGGGAATTATGGGAGAACAACATATCTGGAAGGCAGCAGGTTGAGGAAGGTTGTGTTAATTAACTTTTGGGATGCTACATTAATTCACCCCAATTTATTTCTGAAACTGCACATTTGTGGAGGAAGCTTTTATCCTTTACTTTGCTGATGCACAACTGTGCATCTCCAGTTTATAAAATAGAAATATGCTGTGTTCCCTGACAGTTTTCTCTAATGGAGCAAAATTGGGGGTGCTCTCATAGGGAAAGCACCCTGCCCCCCATTTCACCCCATTCCAGCAAACTGTCAGGGAACACAGCACAAGTTGGTTTCCAGACCATCTTCCAAGGCAGCCCCACATTCAGTGCATTATGGTAGTCCACCCTGGACATCCCTAGTGCATGGATAAACTGAGGCAAACTCCATCCCCTCCAGATAAGGAGCCTAAACTGGTAAAATGCACTCCAGCCACCTGGGCTTCCCCAGTTAGCGCAGCGTCCAGGAGGGCTCCCAGACTATGCATTTGCTGTTTTAGTGGGAGGGCAACACCATCTAAGACCTGTTACAAACTTCCATCCAAAGTAGTTGGTTTCCCAACCCACAGTACGTCCATTGTCTCTTGATTAAGTTTCAGTTTGTTACCATCATCTACCCAAAAACAGCCTCCAGGCACTGATTCACAAGTTCAGCAGCATCCCTGAGATGTGTGGATGCAAATGAGAAGTAGAGCTGAGAATTATCTGCATGCTGATAACATTTCAGCCCAAACCTCCTGATGACGTCCCCCAGTTGTTTCATTAAGGTTTATAAGGCATGGCAGTCCAGATGGAATCTTGCTGTACCCCACAAAAGTCCCCCAGCACCAACTTCTAAGACCGTTACCATATATGTATTATATCTGCAGAAAATATAAGACAGCACCCAAAGCTGTCATCTTGTCCTGCAGTGAGGAAGCTAGGCATACCAGACAGTCTGTTATATTGGTTCCTTCACTAAATGACTAAGGTTGAGACATCTGTAGGTTGCAACTATATTATGTTCAGGAGAGTTTAAGAAACAGCTTATTTTCTGAATTACATAAAAATATAAAAATAAAGCAGAACATTTATCTACACAGGAGCAAATAATTTAGTAGTGTAAAATGTGTTTTATATACATTGGGTATAATTTTAAGCACTAGTACATTAGGTGAGCCGTTTCACAGAAGGGAAAGCTAATAATTTTAAAAGTTTGAAAATAGTGGAGTTCTGTGGATATTTACAATATTTTTTTATAAATTGAAAACATAATAGGTGTTCCATGTTCTAAGTATAGTGTGTGTGGGTTTAATGATACCAAATTATATACCATAGTTTTTCACTTCCCTGTTTTCATTGTATAGTCTGTAACAGTGAGTTGCTAGCAAGAACTGAAGGTCTGCAATCTAGCTGTGCTTCTGGTTGAGTATAGAAACAAAGAAATAAATTGGTTGGAGTGGAAACATTTCCCCTCTTCCACAATGGCCAGATTTCTTTTCTTTTTTTTAAAAAAAAAGAAGGACAGTGAATTTCACATGAAACACAAAAGTATATTGCTCAGTTCTTGGAGATGAAAACAGTTCAATCAAACGAAAGAGGAAGAGAAACGCAAATAAACATCTATAGGTGTAATAATGTAGATCTTGTAGAAACGTTCGTGGAAGTTCATGTTTTTAGATATTGATCATGGCTGTCAAAATACAATTCAGTGTGATAGCATTCATGCAGCAGCTGTAATATTTGAAAGCTGTTTTCCATGTGGTTCATAATAGTGAAAGCAGGCACAACAACTGCACAGCACTGGGACTGGAGGTGTCTATGGAATTAGATCAAATCTCCCAAAAACAAACTTACAAAAATCAAGATGGAAGTAATTCTCTTTCATGTTTCTTATTGGTGCTTCAGTCCTTGAATTGGCCCTAAGTTTGGACAACTTGAGCATTTTATCCTCTAAATCAGCATTTCTATGACAGCATTGGAGGCACATTGGGAATGTGCACATTACAGATCCTGGCCCTGCCAAGGCACCAAAAGTTAGTCTTGGAAATATATTGAGGGAAGAAAAGTGAAAAGAGAGATGGAAGTCTGAGTGTTTGGACCGATTTTTCTATGATGGGAGCTACAGAGTATTTCAAAGGTTGTTGATTGCAAGCATGGAGTGAGGCTTGTTACAAAAAAAATCCCTAGTTGGGAGAGGGATTAATTTTCTTTAATTTCAGGAGCAATATTGCTACAAAACTATTTGGAAACTCTATTACCATTTCAAAATAGTTTCCTAAGACTGAACCCAGTTCAATTTGGGCATGAAATAAAACATGTAAATTTAGTTTAGATGTGACCTAGTACCTTTATGGCCAATTTTATAATTGCAACTCTATGAAAACTTTTTGGTTGGGATCCATAGTTAGCCTTGCGCAAATGGGAAGGGCTTGTAAGGGCTTTTTGATGTTCATCAAAGTCTTGTACAACATGCTACAATTATCATAAATCCCTGTAACATTGATTAATTTGGGTTGTCTATATCTCAGTTTAGATTAGAGGTGTATGGGTAAAAGGAAGATCATTAAGGAGCTGAACTGGAAGTATTACAAGTGTATGTACTACAAATCTTTTGGAAGCATAATGTTCCTGCTATGTGTATATGAAGCTAATTATGTTTTATAAGCTGCCTAATTATTTTTTATAAGCTGCCTGCAAAATATATGTTGTACGTCATGGTGGTCAGACGTGATGCACATATAACTGGGGACAAATAAGGATGTATCCAATACAAATTACATTTTACCAATTTCATTCCCCACACCATAATAGATACCAACTACATTGAGGCTGCTATGCTTAAGTTCCATTTTTCCATCTGTTGCAGTGGGATCCCTAGGCCAAGGCAACTTTATGCTGCAAATACAACTTTGTGTACTTCAACCTTTTGGGTGCATCGCTTCTTATAACATTATTTATGTGTGCAACAGGGGTGTCCCTTCTCCATCACTCTGTCTGCAACTGCTTCCCAGAAATGTCTTCTTTCAGATACTGCACTTTGAATATAGCTTCTTGACACTGAGTACTGAGAATACTCTGCAATTTTTATGTGGGCTGTAATTTCCTCATGGGTCCAATTTGCTTGGTGTCACCATTGGGCTGTAATTATTAAGCTGTTAAACAAATAATCTACAACTTCTAGAAATCCTAGATGCAAAGCAACACTTTGATAACACTTTGCTAATGGTACCATGTGCTTATGATTGCACATGTTCAGTGACAGTGCAGATACTTAGTTTCTACAATAATCTAGTTTATATTCCAGAGTTTTCTGATGCTCACTAGTGGAAGATGCTAGTTCTTCATCCTTATCCAAATACTCTTCAGTGATGTTAGCATGTGGTGTCGACTCCTTGTCATTGTTGGTACTGACAAGGAACCATCCTCCCCGTAGATCATGGACAACTGTAGAGTTGAGCTTACCATGAGAGACCTAGTAAAGCTTTTCCACAAGCACTCTTCAAACACTCTTTGTTGAATAAAAGAATGCCCACAGCAACTATTCTGCTTTGGGTTCTCCTGCCATGTGGCTGAAATCCTACCTTTCTAGTAGCTGTCCAGTGAGTCAAAGACCAGGAGATTCAGTGTAGCAGGGGAGCTGTCCAACAAGGAGGGAGCATGGCTAAGCTTCAACTGAGCAGCTTTTATAGTCGGTGTTGCTTCATTCCAGGCAGCTTTAAAACAACTTTTAAAAGCAAAATCACAATAAAGCAAAATAAGACAGTTAAAATAAAAAACTTCACATAGTAAATAAGATACAAATAGGAGGAAGCACGTAAATAATTTGGTAGCCAGGTTGATTCATACAGCAATTTTATCAATAGATAGATGTGTGGCAGTAGAGGGCTTGTTGCATCTTCCTTACCCCAGAGTAATCTGCTAAACATGTGCTGTGCCTTGCATTTTTATTAAATTGCTGAGTTTAAGTATCCATGGTAACTGGTGAAGAACAACATAATAGGATGTTACTGTGTAGTAGTTATAAGGTACTGTCATAACTGTGCTTGCACAGGAAGTAGACCCCAACTATTAATGTGGCTTTCAAATGGGATATGCTTAATCAATTGATATTATTTATTTATTGCATTTTTATACCACCCAATAGCTGAAGCTTCCTGGGTGATTCACAAAAATATATGGCCGAGATCTTGCTTATAATTATGATTACCAACATATCCTTAATCCTAACATAGATCCAAGACCTTGGCTGAATTTGATGTCATAAGAGTTAACCAAACCTTTTGGGATGAAATATACTTATCAGGCATCTCAAATAAAGTCTTATAGTCTTTTGAAGCACTTGGGAAAAACAGGCTCACCATCTCTGATTCAAGATGGCATTTAATCAAATTGTTTTCATAAAAATGAAATACTCCATTCTTTGATGTCTCACTGTAGAATGTGACAAACAGTGTATTGACATGATAAACATCAAATTAAATTCTCTTGCAAATGATGTTAGAAAGGCAGCAATAGATGTACAGAGAAGGCAGAAAATCAAACCTGTATGCTTCTAGAGTTTAGTTTTCATTCTGTTGTATGAAAACATAACTGTGTTTATGCATTTTTTATTTTTGTTTTAACCAAGTTTTATTTATGATAAGCTGCCTTGAATTCAATTTTTCTTGGTAGAAAGGCAGGGTACAAACCAAATAAATGAATAACCAAATTCTAAAGAGGCAATCCAGTTTGGTCATGGCCACTCAACGATACCCCTTGATAATCAGCCAGCCTGTGGGGAGAGCCTTAACAAAAGAAGGTGAAGAAGTGCCTAGGTGAATAGCACTATCATGACTGTAGATGTAGGGGGTTACATTATTTGTTTAATCCATTTCTTACCCGACTTTCAATATTATGGTCTTCTCAAGGTGGTTTACAGCATAAAGGATTAAGGATGGTGCCTGATGATTGAGAGGGGATTTAGACTACTTACTGGCCATGCAAACACCAGAATAATTTCCTTGCCCAAATTAGCAAAGAACAGTAAAGCTGGTCAGCTCCAGTCATCTTCAGTACACTTCCAGCTGACGTGAGGTAAAGTAAATAAGAGTTGCTTTCATAAGTGGGAGAAGAGAAAACTTAGGGGCAAATAAACTGACTCAAGAAGGGGCCTGTCTGAGAGGCAGAAAGTTAAAGCTTAGGACTTATATCTATATTTTGCTCTCATGACATAATTAGGGGACTATTTTGTACAGCAAGTGTGGACAAACTGTGCCCTGCCCCTAGGTTTTTTGGCCTACAGTTTCCATCAGCCCTAGCCAGCATAGCCAATGGTGAGAGATGATGGAAATTGTAAGCCAAAATATCTGGAGGACCACAAGTTGCCCACAACTGTTGTAAAGCAATTATGAAATAATCGCATACCTGTAATTTTCCTCATGTCTCAGTTTCTTTGGCTGAATGCATGTCCATGTCATGGATGCCAGTCCGATGACACCAATAATACTTGGGTTTGCTGGCAGCTGCATATAAGGGAACAAATCCTTTGCAGTGTTAAAGTGAAGAAGCATCTGAATATTCATATCATCAGATTTCACTTGGGATAGGGGTGCACAGTCCCACTGGTCACTGCATCCAGGAACAACAGAGTAGTGCCACCAACCTTTTCACAGAAATAATTGGCTGCTGCCAGACCCCTAAATGGCTATTAATCCCACAAGTAAGACTCACCCTTGAGGCATAATCTGGTTTAACAATCTCTTACCATCATTTGCTCTGTATGTTATTTTTTGAGCCTTGTTCAGTATGCATTCCTCTTCACTCACCTTCTTTTGTTGCCTCTCCTGTGTTGAATTTCAGATGGTATGCCCCATTAGGGCAGGGCCTGCCTCTGGTACTTTGCAAAAGTTCCATGCAAATTGATAATGTTATAGAAGCAATTGTAAATAATGAATGTTACTCAAGTGCCAATGCACAATGTTTGTGCCTCCATAATTACCATTTACTTACTTATGTACAATTATGTTTAGGACACCTTTAAGGGTGGAACCCTGCATAATAGGTTGCATAAGAAATATTACTCCTGACTATGTATATATTTTGTTTTCATCTCTCATGAAAAGCCACAGTTCTCATAAGATTATAATTTCTCATAAAAGGGAATATGAAATATTAGATACACTCCCATATGAAGACTCTGCTGATCTTGAAACTGTAATAAAATTACTTACTTACACATGAAATCTGAACCATTTTGATTTTAGCAAAGGCATTCATTCTGTCATGCTGTAACTTTTCACTGTATTTTTCTTCTGACCTCTTAGCCTAATATTGTTAATCTAAGTAACAAAACAACGGTGAAATTTTCCCCACCTAAATTCAAAGGAAAATCACATATGCTTCAGATAAGAAGTCTGAAGGAAGGATGATGGCTAGTTAGGTAACAAAGTAAATAGATTGCTTACAGATCATAGCTGGGAATTTTGGTAAAAATAATAGTTCATTCTTAAAGAGTGGTGAGCTTAAATTCCTTTCTGTATTTAAGCATCACACATAACCAACTCAAGAAGAATCATGTAAATATTAGGGGCAGAGGTGAGAGAGTTTGGATAAGAACATCTGTCCTTGTCTTGACCTCTCTATTCTTTTTGGATCAGCTCCAAAATGTCTTATGGGTAAGACATTTTCCATTAATTCCATTAATAATCTCGCCCCTCGCCTTTCTTTCAAAAAATATTCAAAACCTTTTTGAGATGTATTTTGCTTTTTACAACCACTTGTATATTTGTATATGTTCTATGCTCTCATGGTGTATCTTGCTATCATGTAAAGAGTTCCACTCTAAGGGTGGTCTAGAAATAATGTTAAATAAATAAGTAAAATAAGGCAGAGATAGGCAATTAAAATTCAGTGGGGGCTAAATTATATCAAAGGAGCAGTGTCACGACACCTGATGCCATTTGGTTCCAGCAGGCACACCTGCTGGGGGTCTGTTGGGAACCAGCTTTACTACATGCAGGACTTCTTGGAGATGGCCTTTGTGCAGTGAAGCCATTTTGCTTGCCCCATGCCTTCTCCTATTGGGAAGAGGATGTAAGCCAGGTAAAGCCTCACCTAGCTCATCCTTTGCCTTACCCACCCCCCTCCACCATGGGAAGAAGAAGGATGAGCAAAGCACTCTGCACGTACTCTGCCACCAGGGGAATCCCCTTTTGATTTTTGTTTGGAGATAACAGAGGGGTTTGCTTGCTCGCCCTCCTTGTTATTTCTGGTCACAGATTGGCAATAGAAGGGGATTCCTGTACCCACATCCTCCAAAGGCTCTCAGTTGCTTCCAGACCAGGGGGCAGGGCTTGGGGAGGAGGTGGAGCTTGTGGAGGTGAATGAGATAGGCTTGCAGAAGGAGCCCACACCTCCATGGGCCAGATTAGGACTGTGGACTGGAGCTTTTCGACCCATGGTATATTTTTTAAAAAATACTTCTGAAGTTGTGTGCTCTAAAACCACATTTTGTGTTTTCTGCACACTACTTTAGAATTAGTAGTATACATTCAATCCTCCTGATAGTAGAGAATATTCTTGCCAGACATGTAATCTTTTCATTAGAAAGGCAGGTTAGTGGTTGTAAATAAAAATATTTCCGCTTTTTCAGAACAATTCCCTGTGGTTCCTTAGCGGATGTCAACTTACAATACTTTTGCTGTTGGCTTAGCTGCATGTCCCTGAACTGTGAAATGCGAAGGGTTTTTTTTGTGTGTGTGTGTTGTCATGGCTGATCTCAATTCTTTTTGGTATACTGCTGAACAAGTACTTAATAGTTTAAAGTCTAAGTATACTCTGCCATGAGTTGCTATAATAACATTTCCATTAATACAAATCATCTTTAAATGTTCAAGTTTGTTCTTACTTTAAAATGTAGCAATGTTCACTAGGAATGTCAAAGGCTTTAATAGATGAGCATTTTGCTTAGAACAAATGATATGCCATGTTCAACCTGTTCATATATGTTTAAGAGTAGTCTGGTAGGAGGGTATTTTTAATTTTTATCTCCAGACCTTTTATGACTGCAGCAGTAATCCATAGCCAAATTTCATGTATCACAGTTTTATTTCATGTCTCTCTGTTATAATATATTTTATGTTTCTGGGTTATATGGGTTATGCATCTGCACAGAACAGTCATTCAGAACTTTCTAGAGATAAATAGAGTTTTTTTGCAGGAGCTCTGCCCACCTCTGCTGCACAATGTCTGGGCATGACCTTTCAGTTCCTGTTCGTCTGCCATAGTGACTAGCAGCATTTGGAACGTTCTCTTACCTCATGGCAAAATCATAGAAAATTCCACTATCCCTCCTGGGACACTGAACAGAGTTCTCATTTCTTCTTTCTCTTTTTCTCTCTTCCTTTTCTATTTTCTGTGTTCTTCTTTATTTCCTTGCCCCTTCATGGCACATGGCCTCCAACATCTTCTTCAAAAAAATGCATCTGTTGTGGTGCGAAGGTACCATTAACTGATGGACACTCCAACTGCCAGGAGAAAAAGAACAGTTCACCTTTGGGCCCTCTCCTACAGACCATTCACCGCCAAGACATCATCATTATGACTATAGGGATAGGGACTACATGCATCAACATTCCTACCAAGAACATACTTACTCCTCTCACTTTATAGAAAGACCTAAGGGAATTTCTAATCATGTAACACTTTCTCACATGTTCATTACACTGCCTGATGCTCAGTTACTGGAAACGTCAGCCTCATGGCCTCCACCACCTAAGTAACTCCATTAGTACACCTCCATATGAAACCTCTCCAGTCACAAATTTTGAACTAGAAATGGACACCCACCCACCCAATGCAGTCTCTTCTCTATTCAATGTATGCACTGGTTGACAGTTCCAGCATGCCTCTTATAGGGCCTCAACTCATCCATCCCTAACAGTCACCAAGGATGCATCCCTTCATGGCTGGGAGCACACTGTGGCTCACTCATGAGCAGGTGACTGTTGTCCAATTGAGAGAAAGCCCTATGTCAGTCAATTAAAGCTTGCTTTTGCCAGAGCCCTATAGGCACGCAAATCTGCTTTCAAGTGACTATCCATGGTACTGTTGCAATGGACAATACCATGGTTGTCTTCTCTATAAGCAAGTAGGGTGTGACAAGATCCCTTTACCTCCTTCAACTCATCCTCAATTTCTGGGATCTCTCCACATTACCCCCATCGCCTTGTAGGAATATCCAACACTCTTGCTGACTCACTCTCAAGTAGGGACCTACCCTTCACAAATGGGAGTGCTGTATGACAGTCAGACTAGATCTCTTTGGCATGTGGGGCACCCCAACTATCAACCTCTTTACTATAGCACTGCAAATGAAATGCCAGACTTTCTGCAGCAGGGCTGGTCATGAGCTGGACTCTCTAGGAGACACTTTGGCTGCAAGAAAGGAAATGCTATTTTGGGCTGCATTAATAGAAGTATAGCTTCCAAATCGTGTGAGGTACTGGTTCCTCTCTATTCGGCCCTGGTTAGGCCTCATCTAGAGTATTGTATCCAGTTCTGGGCTCCACAATTCAAGAAGGATGCAGACAAGCTGGAGCGTGTTCAGAGGAGGGCAACCAGGATGATCAGGGGTCTGGAAACAAAGCCCTATGAAGAGAGACTGAAAGAACTGGGCATGTTTAGCCTGGAGAAGAGAAGATTGTGGGGAGACATGATAGCACTCTTCAAATACTTAAAAGGTTGTCGCACAGAGGAGGGCCAGGATCTATTCCGTGTCCTGCACTATCATCCCAGAGTGCAGGACACGGAATAAGGGGCTCAAATTAAAGGAAGCCAGATTCAAGCTGGACATCAGGAAAAACGTCCTGTTAGAGCAGTACAACAATGGAATCAGTTACCTAGAGAGGTTGTGGGCTCTCCCACACTAGAGGCCTTCAAGAGGCAGCTGGACAACCATCTGTCAGGGATGGTTTAGGGTGGATTCCTGCATTGAGCAGGGGGTTGGACTTGATGGCCTTGTAGGCCCCTTCCAACTCTGTTATTCTATGATTCTATTATTCTTCGCTGGGGAGGCACTGTAACCTATGTGTTCCCCCTTTCCCCCTTGTCACATAAGCATTGAACAAAATACAGGATGATGGAACTCACTGCATCTTGATAACCCCATGGTGGCTGAAGCAGACATGGTTTAGAACATTTATTCTCTTGTCCAACCACACTTTCCCCACCCACCCCGCATCTCCTTCACCTCTCTGATCCCTTCACAATGAGCAGCAGGAAGATTAGGCACCCAGATCTCTAAACTACTAGAACCTGGGGTCATCCCATGAAGCTGATTGGTGGGAGATCCAGGATGAATAAGAGGAAGTACTTCTTCATACAGTGCATAGTTAAATTTATGAAACTCACTACCACAAGATGTAGTGATGGCCACCAATTTGGATGGCTTTAAAAGGGGGTTGGACAAATTCCTGGAGGCGAAGGCTATCAATGGTTACTAGGCCTGATGGCTGTGTGCTATCTCCAGTATTTGAGGCAGTAAGCCTGTGTGCACCAGTTGCTGGGGAACATGGGTGGGAGGGTGCTGTTGCACCATGTCCTGCTTGTTGGTCTCCGGCCGATGGCTGGTTGGCCACTGTGTGAACAGAGTGCTGGACTAGGTGGACCTTTGGTCTGATCCAGCATCAGGGCACTTCTTATGTTCTCTACATCTCTAAACTCTACATCTCACTGCATGGAAAGTGAGCAATTTTACCAGTTCTTTGACAGGGTCCTGGAAGAAATTATTTCTTCATGCAAGCCATCCACCCAGCTTCATTTGCTGCCAAGTAAAAGGCATTTCTGAATTTTCTCACTCCAGCAGAACAGGAAAATCCTGTGATCTATTGAGTATATTGGACATTCTTCTTTCTTTGAAATATAAATGTTTAGCTGTTTCTGCTCTCAACCATATTGGCTAATCATGGCAATACTGAAGGGTTCCCCTCTCTTCTCACACCATCATGCTAAACATGAAACGTCTCGTTAAAGAATTTGCTAAGCTCTATCCACTGGCCTCCCCTATGGTTCTGGCCTGGAGTCTGTCAGTGTACTGGATCAATTAATGGCCAATTCCTTTAAAACTATGGCCACAGCCAACCTTAGGCTCTCCACAGTAAAAGTGGTTTTCCTCATTGCTATTACTTCAGCATGAAGGGTGAGCAAACTATGTGTTCTAGTCTAAAGTATGACCAACTGTTCCTCACTTTTCATAAGGTGAAAGTAGTGTTATGCCAGGACTGCTTCTTCCTTTCAAAGGTTGTCTCACTATTCCATTTAACTCAGGGCATCATATTACCAATGTTCTTTCCTTAAATTCCCTCCCTGATGGAGCTCAAACTTCATTCCCTGGATGTCAGACAGGCACCTTCATTCTGCATCCATAAAACATTGTCCTTTAAGAAATCTACCCATTTATTCGTCTGCCTCTTGAGATCCAAAAAGGGTCACTTGGTGTCATCACACTTCATCAAATTGGTGGTTTCAGCCATACTTCTCATGACATCTCCGTCACCCCTCTGGTTTGTCTCTTGCTTTTCAGTCACCCATATGTGTGAATTACAGAGACCATGAAGAAGGAGGACAGGTTGCTTACCTATAACTGTGGCTCTTTGAGTGGTCATCTTTGAACTCACACAACCTACCCTCCTGCCTGCTTCAATGCCTCACCTTCTTAGTTCCTCTGCTGCAGTAGACTCAGAACTGGAGCCACACCTGAAGGGTGCACAGAGGAGGTGGGCAGGGTTCCTACCTCAGAGCCTGTTTAGTGTTTGAATGTTCCAAATGACTGTTCTGCCCAGGCATATAACCTGTATGTGTGAGTTCGCAGATGACCACTCAAAGAACCACAGTTCAGCAATCTGCCCTTTTGCTTAACCAACAGAAACTTACAGCCCTGTCTATATTGGGGCTTAAATCAACGCCATAGAGATTTTGGTTCTTCTATTGGTTGGATCTGTACTCAGTGGGAATTAACTTAGTCCTGACCAATGTAAGTCTTGTTGATTTCAATGGGTTTTTTCAAAGTATGAATAAGTCTGGATCCATTCCAATGCTTTTGCTGTAATTATATAGCTGTTTTTATTGCTGTATCAGTATCATGGCTTTTTGAATGAGATATTTAAAATCTGCATCTAAAGACTATGTGTTATCCATATTTAGTAACAAGGGAATGAATAGAGAAGGAAGGGTTCCTTATGAATTGAGCAAAGCCAGGAAGTTGCTAATGCTTCTTCACACAGCATTTTTATAAACTCCATAGGACTGTTCAGTAATGCTGTGCTGTGATTGCAAACACATTTTCCATGAGACAAGGCATGATCCATATGGCTAGTATTTGATGCGCCAACCTTTCATTTTTCTGGTAAAAAATGTAGGGATACTATGATAAATTTCCTTAACCCCAGTACAAGAGGCAGTTATTCACATAAGTTTGTGTGGGACAAAATCAAACTAGCATGAATTGGCAGTGGTCTGAAAACTAGATGATATGCTATTATAGTGCTGTTTTAAAAAAAGTGCAAATCTTTTTTGCCTGCTTCTGCTATAATGTGAAACTCACTGGACTGAGGCCCCCAACCTCACATGTCTGAGATCTGTCAGTGAGAACTGCGAACCCCAGCCTCACAGTTATAAAATCTGTGGGTGAGTCCTGCAAATTAGAGCATATTCCATGTTCTGTCAGAAGCAGAAGCCACTTGTACATCTTGTATTCATGTTTTTGTGCAGTCTATGAATAAGTACAGAGTGGGCTATTCTATCTGAGACATCAACAGTTTAATAATGCCTGTGTCAAGGATTTGCTGGCAACATGCTCCCAAGTTGTCGTTTTTGTTGTCCCTAAGCCCTGATGTAATCAGTGGGACAACATCAGTTAAAGTATGGCCTGGTTCAGACGACACTCTGGGCTTTGTAGTTAGCTTAACATGTTCTCCTGTGGTTAACCACATGCTGAATGCTTGCAGACAACACTTTTAACCCTTTTGTGGTTACGTTTTCCTTAGTGAGCCTAAAGGGGCAAATGGTTAGGGGAAACGTGTGTCAGACGACACCATAAACCATGGTTAGGAAAGGAAAGGAACCTCTCGTGCTAAGCACTTGAGTCATTACTGACTCCTAGAGGGACGCGTGCTTTCACTGACGTTTTCTTGGCAGACTTTGTAGCCATTGCCTTTGTCTTCCCCAGTCACAGTTACCTTTCCCCCAGCTAGCTGGATACCCGTTTTACCGACCTCGGAAGGATGGAAGGCTGAGTCGACCTGAGCCGGCTGCCTGAGAACCAGCTTCCACTGGGATCGAACTCAGGCCATGGGGAGAGTTTCAGCTGCAGTAACTGCCACTTACCACTCTGCGCCACCCGAAGCTTGAAACCATGGTTAAGCATTCCATTAACCATTTTGTGGTTAAGTAGCATGGTTTAGTGTGTTGTTGGAACAGGGTCAATATTTAGTAAAGGCGTTAAGGGCACCTATACATTTACATTAGCAAAATTCAAGGATAAGACACTGCTTGATTCTAAGTACTAAAACTGTAGTCCTTCTAGTAAAGGGATGGGCAACACATGGCCCATGGGCTACATGCAGCTTCTCCATCCTCTGGTGCATTCCCTGCACTCCCTTGCCACTGCTGGCATGCCTTCAAAAGTCATAGCGGCGGCAAAAACATTGGCGGCTTTCCCCTGAATTTCAGCAGGAAATTGCTGTGGAGTTAAATAACGTGATCAAATTTAGTTTGTTCTAAATTTGCTGGCGGCAGTGGTAGGTGTGTCGCCTGTGGGGCGTCCCAGTGTGTGTGTGTGTGTGCTAAAATTGCCCCCAAAGCTGCTGACATTGCCCACCCCAATATATAGGAACCTAATATTTTAATTAGATGTCAGAAAACAAGCTGATAGATTTCGATTTACTTTTTAAATTTCAGATCTGGCAATGTGGAGGCTCACTAGAGATTGTAACATGTTCACATGTCGGCCATGTCTTTCGAAAAGCTACACCTTATACCTTTCCTGGTGGTACCGGTCATGTAATTAACAAGAATAATAGACGGCTTGCTGAGGTATGGATGGATGAATTCAAAGATTTCTTCTATATAATATCTCCAGGTAAGGAAGTATTTGATGATAATACTGTGAGAGGTGTGGAATGAAAGAAATATGCCATATAAAAATTATTTAAGGGATGTGTGCATTGAAGCTTAGTTTTATTGACTATTATTTTTTTATTAAAGGAAATATGCTTTGTATATTTAAATCTAAACTTTTCAGGTTTGTAGTATATGTAAAATTTGTGGATATAAAACTATAGAATTTCAGGATTGCAGGGGCAGCACCAGAAAAAAAAATAGACAAACACAGAAGGGACAAGGGACATTTCTGGGTCCATGCGTTGTATCCTGAATTTATTTATTTATTAAATTTGGGGGAAGAAACCAGAGATTTAGTAAGGTACACATTTTTACTGAAAAAGATAATAATTGTGGAAGTATTTACCTTGCTTAAAAATCCTGTTTATTTTCTTTACTGGTTCACTATCAATTTGTCACATGGATGACATTACCACATTAGATATCTGAGCATGATTATATCACAGTGCTAAGTAATCAGTCTGGCTTGAGCATGTGATACCTTTGTTGGGGTAACTGAAGGACAGGACACTGTAAATCAGGGGTCCCCAACATGGTGCTGAAAGCACCTGCAATGGTGCCTGTGAATGGGTCCAGTTGTCACCCATATAACTCCCCACCACCACTTTTTAAATATATGTACATGGATTTGTATATATCCACAGTGATGAATACATATGAAATGCATGCAACTTTCTAGCAATTATATACAGGCTTAAACGAAAGCAGAATGAATGTCCAAATAAGTATCAGTAAGGTAATGTCTATATGTCACCCATTCAAATATTTAAAGCATTGTAAGGTTGTCAATCCATTACATTATAGGAGGTCTGTGTTTATCCCTCCAATGTTATAATATCAGCCTTTTAGCTATCAAAAGGGCATGGAGTATCCAGTTATGCCAATCATTTGTTCTTTTCCATGAAGCAGGTAAATAATTTAAAAGAGTATGTACATCAGTGAATATTAAAGTCTGTTCCAGCACAAAATGTATCTGTGTAATAGGGATGGGTGAACTCGTCCCTGCTCACCAGACTCCCGCTGTATGTCTGACCTTGTTCACTGGGTGCAGCGAGCCACCAGGTGGTCCGTAGATGAGCAGTGCCTGGTGTTCCGCTGCTCTGCCGAGCCACCATTTAATACCAAATGGCAGCTCGGCCTTTTGTGTAAAATCACCATTTTGCATAAATGGCTGCCGTAAAGAGCTCCATTTATACAAAATGACAGACTAAGTAGTCTAATTAGACCATTTACGCCTTCAACTTTGCATAAGTGGACCTCTTTACGGCTGCGATTCATGCAAACTAGGCACTTCTCGACTCAGCACATGCTCAGTCAGGCAACGGTGGGGGGTGTCCACAGACTCCACTCCGTGGGGCCAAGCTAGTGCGAACCCGCAGAGCTCAAGTTCCCAACTGGACGCTTGCAACATACCAAGTACTATCCTTCCTGCAAAAAGAAGTAAATATTGGACATTGCTGAAATATATATTTAAAGAAGCATTAGCTATATTGCACCACCAGCAATTAGCTAAATTAGACAATCCCTTATTAAAGAGATGTTGTGGTGTCCAATGAACACAAAACATGTTTTGTTGTTGAATATGACACAGCCTAAGATCCATAGATGCAACAAGCAGACACCAGAATGGTGATCCACTGAGTAAGCATTTTGTGATGGTGCCCACAAGAGCTTCCTAAAATCCCAATTGTGCCCATGAGTCCCTAAAGGTTGGGGACCCCTGCTTTTAATGAATATTTTTACACAGAGTGCTGAAAAACGTTGGGAAATGAAAATATGCTAAATACACTCACAGATACCTGTGATTAGTTTTGGCTACAAATCTCACTCAAAATGAATTTATGATGCACTCCACTATACACTTTCCTGGGAGTAAGGAACTGAATGGGCTAGACTTATGAGTAGATATGCATAGGATTGCATTATTAATGTAATATTGACTTCCGTACTCAGATGTTCACCAGTTTATCTTATTTTAAACTGTTAATATTAAACAAAACTGGAACTCCTTTTATAGAATCTCAATGCAGTCTCACATTTTCAGTAATACTGTTATTTTAGCTTCAAGCAAGCTAATGTAGCAGATAATTTGAAGTAAAGGGACTCAAGGTTGAAACCATTCTTTACTGAATTTCAGCATTTCAAATAGAAAGGGTGTTTTCTTTCTTTGATCGAAGACAAGAATTGAAAACTTCAAATTGTAGCTTTGATCAGGAATAAAATAACTGTATTTTTCTGAAATGCTGGTACTCCAGTAATCGGTCCTTTCTTCCCTATATTTCAGAAACTCCCTTGATTGGTGAAAGATCGTTTGGGATTATTTATTTATTTTTGTGAGCTATTGTAAGCTTTATGAGCAAAGTCCTTTAAAAAAAGAGAGAAGTGTGGGCCTGTATGTTTGTCCGCAATAATCCATGAATACATTGCTACAGCTTTATTTATTTTTTCATTGGGTTATATCCTTGCTTTAGCAGAAGTGGTTTCCTGTCACTTCAGCAGGCAATACTGGCAAAGCCCTGGTTAACTTCTGGAAGGGAGAAATGGCCCAGGTGTTGGACACAATCGTGCCTGAGTGTCTTCTCCCATGGAGTGGAACCAAATGAGCCCCCTGGTTTTCCAGGGCTCTATGAGTGATGAAATATGTGGGAATTTGACTAGAGCAAAGTTGATAGAAAACACAGAACAAGTCTGATCGAACACAGAGTAGAGCTCACTTTAAAGCTTACTCCGTGGCAATGGGGGTGGCAAAGAAATTGCACTCCTCTGCACAGAGTCAGCTAGTGGAACGTTTTTCACTCTGGGCCATGAGAAGAAAAGATGGACCACTTGATATCCCACTGTGACCAATTGGTGCGACACTTTGCAGACAGGGCTGGGCAGAGGGGGTGGCAGTGGGGCCAATTGGCATGGGCCTTTGATTTTGAGGGGGCCTAGTCCGAGTCCCCCTGATAGAGGCAAAGGGGGACCCTTTGGTAAAGATTTGTTACAAAGTAGCTCTCTTGTGAGTGAGCAGTACTGACTCCATTTTGAGACAGCCAAAAAGACAAGGTGTCCTCACCGCCCCACCCCCATCTCCAGCAGAGATAAGACAAAAGCACATAAATGGGGCTGAGAGCAATCACAAAAGGCTAGATCAAGTGATTGAGTTCCTAAGAATGTTTCAATGGATTAGCAGTTTTGAACATTAACATTGACAAGGCAAAGTTGCTTGATTTTTCTGCTGTTGTTGTTGATGAATTTGCCCAACGAAAAGCATTTCTGAATGTGAAGAAATGATGTCTTATATGCATCTTGATTATTATTATTATTATTATTATTATTATTATTATTATTATTATTTATATAGCGCCATCAGTGTTCATGGTGCTGTACAGAACAAAATAAAAGTGCTTGCCATTACCCTTTTTAATCAATCGTTCTAGTTCATATGTATTTAGAACTGATTAAAAAAATACTTAATGAGCAGTTTGAAATGGGGCCTACATTTCCCATCTGGCTCGGGCCTGTTACCAGCTTTGCCCGGCCCTGTTTGCAGATAAAATTGTTCACACCTGTGCTGACTTGGATGCCATAGTTGATGTAACTTTGGTGGGTGTAATTTGGCTCTTGCTTGTCCAGTTAGAATGGATACTTTTCAGTTCGTACAGTCCAAGGATGTGGACAGGGTCCTCAGAGAAGTGAGGCCTAACCTAGCATGCTGGACCCTTGAACTTCCTGGTTTATATAAAAGCAGCCAGGGATGAATGGGCTGAGTAAGTAATGGTAGTTGCAAACGCACCTTTATGGTAAGTTGTGATTCCTAAAATAGACAGTGGTAAGACTTTTGTTTTTAAAACCCTCCTTGAAACCCACTGTATTGGATAATTGCCAGCCAGTCTCTAATATCCATTATTGAGCAAGGTGCTGGAGCATGTGGGATTTCTGAATGATGAGGAATATCTAAATCTATTTCAATATGGTTATGGGAAAGAGACTGCTTTGGTCACCTTGGTGGACAATCTATGCCAGGAGCTGTTGGTTTTGGTGAATTTCTTGGTGGCTTTCAATACCATGGTATTCTTCTGGGGTGTTTTTCTGAGATGGGACTGGGAGGCACTCTTATATGGTGCCTCCAGTCCTCCTTGGAGGGTCAACCTCAGAAGGTGGTGTTGGGGGATTCCTGTTGGCCTATGGTGTTCCTCGGGGTTCCATCTTATCTCCCATACCAGTTTGGCTACCAGTCTGATTCTGGGCACAATGCAGAGTGCTGGTTCTGACCTATAAATAAATAATATAAAGCCCAATACAGCTTGGGATCAGTCTACCTGAAAGACCGCCTTCTCCCGAATGAACCTGGCTGGTTGTTAAGATCCTCAATTTGTCAATAAGGTTGAGAACTTCATCTTTTGTCACCACTATTTGCCTCAGTTCCTCAGACTCCCTTCATGAAAACATCAGCTCAGGCACAGGCATTTGTTCTGTATCTTCTGCAGTGAACACCGATACAAAGAATTGTTTAGCACCTTTGCTGACTTCAAAGGTGTGTTTGGTGGTGATGCAAAAGAGGGCCTTCTTGGTGGCTTCTCCCAGGCTGTGGAACTCCCTGCTGAGGGAGGCAAGGTTCATTCCCTCTCTGCTGTCCTTATGCAGGCAGTCAAAGACTTTTTTAAAATTAAAATAGTCCTTTGGCATGTAAGCGGGTATGTTGGGTTGGATGTTGTTTTTCTTCTGTTTTTAATTGTGTTCTTATGCATTTGTTTCATTATTGTTTTAATCAAGTTTTATTTGTGGTTGTAAGCTGCCTTGAGTGCATTTTTCTTGGTAGGAAGAATCAATCAAACAATTAATCAATAAAAATATTTTTACCATAGGGTGAAGGATTGCTGCTTGGATTTCCTAATTATGATGCAAACATATGTAGAGCCCTTAGACACTGCTAGTTTGTTTATTTTGTCTAATTTACTGCTTTTACCTGTATATATCCAATGTATTTGTCCTACATAAATGTACATAACATGTTGTTTTTGTTCATTAAGGCTTTTATCACAAAGTTTCAGTTTGATATTAATTTTGTGCTAGGAAAGTAGGATGAGAAAATAACTCGGTGTCTTGTATAATGTATAGCTTAATTGTAATTGCTTTTGTGGTGGTTTTCTATTTTGATTAAGTTTTTAATTGTGCTTAGTTTAAAAGAGCGTCAGGTTTCTGAAGCAGAGGGTAAGGGTTAGATTCAATAATTAGTTCAGAAACAAAGCAAACCCTTTAGGCTAACAAAGCAGATATTGAATTAAAAAAAATTAAGCTTTCAGGATTATTTAGAGACAGTGATTAATTATAAAGCCATGTTCCTTTGTAAGTGTTTACAATGAGTAAATTAAAGGAAATGTCACTCATTCATATGCTTGGTACTCCTCCATCTCTTATACTTGGTATTGCTTTCTCATCTTACTGTGCATGTAAGAAGTACTTCTCACTGAATTCAACTGGGGTTACTCCCAAGTAAAATGCATAGGATTGAAGTCTTAGGTTTCACATACTAGGCCTGCTTCCCATTGGTGACAGTGGGACTTGCTTCCAAATAAACATGGATAGAATTGCACTATCAATGTTATTGGTGTTTTTAAATATTGTTTATATATATATTAAATATTGTTTAAATATTGTTTACATTTGGAACAATACTTTTAAGCATAAACAAGCCTTGCATTTAAGCACATGCTCTGGTAGTCATAGAAGACAAAGAATTGCATGCAGGAGAGACTATATGGAGTCAGCTGACAGTATTAAGTAGGGGTGTTCTCTTCCAGATCCACGATTTGCGGATCGGGCCACTCTGCTCCGCCCCCGCTCCGCCTATGTCCGTTCCACTCCGCTGCGGAGCTCCGGATCCGGATCGGAGCTCCGTATTTTCCCCCCATAGGCTTGCATTGAAAGCTAAAAAAGTATACAACTTTTTTCTGTTAAAGTTAGAAACCTCAAGTTTGGCACCATGACACATCATGGAGGTATACACACACATGCCAAGTTTCAAGCCAATCCCATCATCCCCTGATTTTTGGGGAATTTTTGAAAATCGGGCACCCCATTCACACCCCTTTCGATAGCTCCGTCAATTTGCATGTTAGAAACCTCAAACTCGGCACCATGATAGCTTATCCAGGGATACACATGCACGCCAAGACTCAAGGCAATCCCATCATCCCCTGATTTTTGGCGGGGCTCTAACCTTTTAACTCACCCCAAATCAAGTCCCATGCTACAACTACGTCAATTTGCACGTCAGAAACCTCACCTTCGGTCCCATGACAGCTTACCCATGTGTCCACATGGACGCCAAGTTTCAAGCCAATCCCATCATTCCTGGATTTTGGGGAATTTATGAAAGTCAGACACCCCAGTATCTGCAGACAGCTCAATGGGCCCATTTCAAAGGAAATCCCAACATGCCATGAATTGGGGAGTAGAGATAAACCTAAATATGAATCTTCTTCCACACTTGAAAAATTGATTTGGAACTTGAGCACAGGAAGGACTTCTCCCCTGAGTCAAAGCAAGACACACAAAAACCATCCCTGCGAGGTGGGCAGGGGAGGAGGGAGGGAAGGCAGGCAGGCAGCAGACATTTCTGGGGGCACAAGGAAGTGAGTCAAGGATAGTTTCAAAGCCAGTAATGCATATAAAATGGAATAAATAAATAAACAAAGGAGGGGTGGAATTAACAGCAGCAGTGTTGCTGAATAAACAACAAGAAGAATTTTTTTAAAAGGCTATATCTGTCTTTTACCAGTAAGAGGGGAGTGGACGTGCCCAAGGGGAGGGGGAATCATCTGCCAATTTGACTGGTCCTGTCTAGGTACCAGTCTTTAAGAAGCAAACAATCACTTCAACTCATGATAGGCATTCTCTCCAGTGATTTACCTTTGGAGGGCTCTGATGGCCCTCCAAGGACAGGAGAGTGCACTGGGCACATCCATACCCCTTGCACCACATCTATTCAGTTGTTCTCCAGAGTTAGGGTGGGGAACAGTGCTGTGTTTTCTATCTTTTATTATTGGCTTAGTATATGATTTCAGGTTGTGTTTGTGCATTTGGTGGGGCTACTGTTTTAAAAAACACTGGGAAACGTCCGTTCAGACTAAGAAAGAGAAGTTCCCAGAATCCCAAGTTACCCGTTTTGCCTATCCCCTCCTCCAACTTTGGGATAATGTGATCATGACCGGGAGTTGACTCTGCCTCTGTTTTCCCGCTGTTTTACCCGATTTTTCCAAAAATTCTAGCAAGCGAACCGCAGCACGCAGAGAGCTGAGAGTAGTCTCAAAATGACCCCCAGCCACGACTCTCCAAGCACAAGACGTTTCAGAAAGATAGCTTCAAAAACAACACAGTTATCCCCTATTCTTTTCCGCAATGCAATCCTATGGGCAAAATTTTTCAAAATGGCGATCGGATCAGTCCACGAAAAGAGAAGCGCTCCACGTATGGGCGCTTCTCTTCGCCGTGCTTCTACGGGTCCCCGGTCCGCTTCTACTCCGTCTCTGGGCAAGGCGGAGCAGGCCAATTCACTTCTGATTCTCCGCTTCTAATCGGAGCGGAGCACATCCCTAGTATTAAGGCCGGAGTGGGGGCAATCAGCTAACACTCTTTGAGGCTAGAACTGCAGCCCAGAGGGTGCCCTTGATCCATAAGTCTAAGTCTTCCTGGCTTTCTAAGGAGAGTGCTAGTGACATAGGACATAAGGCTCTGGAGACCAGCTGATGAAATACACACACACACACACACACACACACACACACACACACACACACACACCAGTGCCTTTCAGGTGCTGTCTGCATCAAACACAAAAGCTGCTGTACCTGCTGGCTGCTCCATTCACTTCCAGGGAGGGTATAGTGCAGTGTCTGTGGCTCTGTGTTAGGGCTACAATGAACCATATTGTAAGCCTGTAACTCAACCTAAGCATGTGCAACTGAAACAACTGCACATTGCTTGTCTGTTTATCCCAGTCTCTACCCACCCACCCTGTTATTTCCCTGTGCTGAAATTTGAAATGCAAGCTTATCAGGCCAGAGACCTGTCCTTTTGTACTCTGTAAAGCTCCATGCACATTGATGGAGCTACATCATCATCAACAACAACAACATATCTTCGAGATAGTGACATTGGAGTGTATTTCATGGTTGCAGATTCTGTTATTTTGTAACTCTTGTCCATTAAGTACTCCTTCTGATATTATTGTAACTCCAGGAGAGTGGCTGTTGCATGTGTCCAATCCATCCTACTGAGGTAATGTCAGGAATCCAAGTTTTTTCCATACTAGTACCTAGTTTTGAGATATGGTATATTGATCGAGAGAGATATTGAGAGACGTGTCCAAGATTTTCAAGCCATGGCATGTTCCCAGTTTGGAAACTGGGAACATGCCATGCCATAAAGGGTTTCTTGCACTACCCAACATGATCAGATTCCTTCCTCCCATTCCTTGTTTTCTGTAACCATAGTTTGCTATGCCATCCAAATGAGCCAAACCATGGTTAGTTCTAGCTAATTAGGATTGCTATCATATCTCAGTTCACGAAGCCAAATTTTGCCTAGTTGGGACATCATGGCAAACATTGGCTAGAACAAAGAAGGGAATCGTGCACACAACAAGAGGGTGGAGTACTAAACCCCATGATTTGAAGATTGGAAATACAAACTCTGGATTGAGTCTCTTTTTCTGATTATCCCGTTTATACTAGTAGCAGAAAGTTAATGATTGTATCAGATGCTGTCATTGGATTTAACTCAATAACTGGATTTAATTGGAAAAAAATAATCCATAGTTGTTTTTAATTCTGATTCATATGATACATTTGTAACATTTTTTATTTTATTTTTTTGCATTTTGGAAGCCATTGTAAACTTTTGGAAAAAGCAGTATATTCATAAATCAGATAAAAACATACATTTAAATATTACTATTCTAGCTTTCTGTAGGATGCCTCCAGAAACAGAGAGGTAGTCTGGGTAGGCATGAATCTTTTCTTCAGTTTGTTTACTACTACTTGTTCATTCTTTCACATCTTTTTTTGAGGCAAACAGTGCTATTATATTGGATGGTGAAAAGAGGAAAGGAATTGAAGCGATAACTCAAGGGAAAAATGGTGCTTAGGATAATTGTAGCCTTCTGTCTCTACATCTATTCTATTTTCAGCTGTAGAATGTGCGTAGGCATATTTTCCCCCTCATTACTTGCATATAACACACTCTACTCCTTCGGGAAGATCTGTGCCTATCTCAAGGCAATGCTTGTTCCCATAGCTTGTATCTATATATTTTATTTAAAAGTTCTCATGAAAACCTTTCTGAAGATTGCATGATTTTGAAACGATCATCACTGCTGGAAATATACAGGGATATGGTTAAGGCTTCATTGCATAAAAACCCGAGGCAGGCATCTGTATAGAATCCAATCTTTTTTGGAAATAGCGTTTGTATTCCATTATGAAGTAAATGTATCCAGCAGCTGATCTCCGGCATCTGTATTGCAAATGCATTGGTGCTTCCAAAAGCAGAGGTCAACATGTAGAATCAATTTGTTTAATCGAAACTTGGGAAGAGAATTTCTAACACTGATCATTGTTGAGCGGTGGGACACTTTGGGTTGGATTCAGACTTGCCCTCAGCTGAGTTGTGCTGGCACTGGAGGATGAGGGAAGGGTGGCATTCCCCCCCCCCCAATTTCTCCTAACCCCCATGCCATTCCAGAGGGTATGTGGACTCTCTTGAACAGAATGGGAGGTGTTGCTAGGGGCAGAAGGGGAAATCAGAGAATATCACCACCTCTGCTATCTCCGTCCTCTGCTAGATCCTGGTTGCCTCCACAAATGAAAATAGTCTTTCTGCTCATGGAGGGGCACTTCCTATTCACCGAGGTGTGGCTTTTTAATAACATCTAGGGGAAAATAGTATGCACTAAAATGATTCACTGCATTAGAAGATGAACTTGAATATCATAAAGATTCACCTTTTAAGACTCCTAATTTTTAGGAAAGCTGTGGAAAAAGTTGCTTGAAGACTGTCAATACATTGTTTCACTCTTACAAGAACTAAGCAATCACTGTCTAGCATGAGCTTCTGTATTTATCATTTCCCCTGGAGCATGTGCTAACTTTTGGTTAGTATTATTAAATCAGCTGTGGAAAGCCTATTTGGATTAGAAGAAAAATGAAAATCCATATTAATTCTAACTTATCAGGTTGCTATGGATATTAGAGGCAGAAGTTAAAATTACTGAATTTCATTTTAAAATGTGAATATAAAGATATGTGTGAAAGGAATTGACCTCTTGCTTTGCTGAGGTTGTACTAATTGAAGGAGCAATGGCTGATGGCTTATTCTGGAAGGCTTGCCAAGGATTTGTATCTTTATACTCTTGGAAGCTTATCTCTGGCTGGAGATTTGATATAGTGCTACTGCGTCTACAATCTAAGTATGTTTTAAAGATTTCCCCAGCCTTTGGAATATTTCAAGAGGCTTGCCTTGCTGGGTTCATTACGAATTCTCTATTTTCACTGTAGGTATCCTGGTTTTTAGAAGTCTCCATTGACACCAGTGAACGTTATTTAAAAGTCTCAATGCATTGTGGGTGGGGGGAAAGTGAAGTGTCTTATTTCCAATCAGTGATTGGAGAAAGGCAGGGAAACTGGCAGGCCAGATGGAAGCTTCCTGTCAGCTGTATTATGTCTGCAGGCCTCAGGTTTCCCCAGCCCTACTTTATTTATTTATTTTATTTATTATTGCATTTATATCATGCCTTTCCCCCTCTAAGGAACCCAAGACGGTGTACATAATCCTCCTCCTCCTCCTCTCCATTTTATCCTCACAACAACAACCCTGTGAGGTAGGTTGGGCTGAGAGTCTGTGACTGACCCAAAGTCACCCAATAGGTTTCCATGGCTGGGTGAGGAGTAGAACCCGGATCTCCCGACTCCCACTCCAACACTTTAGCCACTACACCACTCGGGGGGGGGGATCCGCACGTCGCTCCCAGAGCGCTTCTATGCGACTCCAGAGCACCCCGAAAACGATAGTCTGACTTCCCTGTAAAAGAAACGAGGAAGAGCCATCCATGCCGCCGCTGCCGACGACGACGAGGAGAGCTCTCCGCCGGAGAGGAGAGCTCGGCAAAAGAAGGCGGGTTAGAGAGCTTCTTCTGTTCTTCACCCCTCCTTCTTTTGCCAAGCTCTCCTCTCTGGCGGAGAGCTCTCCTCGTCGTCGTCGGCGGCGGCATGGACGGCTCTTCCTCGTTTCTTCTACAGGGAAGTCAGACTATCGTTTTCGGGGTGCTCTGGGGTCGCATAGAAGCGCTCTGGGAGCAACGTGCGGATCCCCCTGGCTTTAGATGGATGAAAATCTGTTATACCACATGGGGACATATTTATAAGAGCATTAACAGAACAATGACTGGGATTTCAATCTGCTAATGAGTGTATTGCAAAAAAATAAAAACATAAATCCAACAGAAACTACTAGTTCATACATCTTTTTTGTACATGTGATGCTGACATGGAAAAACATTGTGTGTAAGTTGGGTTTTCATGTATGTAGCTTACAGCAGTTCCTGCAATTGCCATGACTTTTTAAAAAGTGCCGCTTTGATCATGCTATAGAATTCTGCCTATCACTGCCTGCGTCTCATATTATTTGCCTGCTCTAAATTTACACTGCAAAGGAATTTATCTGATGGGTAGTTATTTTGCAAATTCATTTAAGAGAAAAATGTTAAAATCAGGCTTAATATTTGTTTCCTTCCAAAAAATGCCAAGAATAATTTGATGTTGTTGAATTATGACTCATTCAGTGGTATGCCGTTTACATGAATTATGTGATAGAGTTCTCAAGATGCAGAGTTTATGCAGTCTGCAAAGGATTCATAAACTGACAGCTTTAAAGCAGAGGAGGGGAAGCTGTAGGTCTGGCCTGTGGCCCTCCCCTTCTCGTCCCTTCCCCTGCACAGCAATAAGCCTAATTACCAGGTGGAGTGGGTGAGGGAGATAATGAGTGAAAGAGAGAAGTTTAAGTGATGTTAATGAACCAGCACATATATTTTAAATAGCTAACCGTTTCTATTGATAAATCTTGTACTTAAATATGAAGGAGGCAGTGGTGCGACCATCCCTGAAAAACCCCTCCCTTGACCCAGAGATTTATGGTAACTATCGCCCAGTCGCCAATATCCTGTTTTTGAGCAAGGTAACTATTGACTTTAAAAATGTTCCCCATCCCTGCTTTAGACGGAGGCAAGGGAAATACATTATAGAAATGAGGAGGATTTGATATAATTCTGGAATAAGAAGTGCCTTGATTTGAGGAAGTTGAGGAAAAGATAAAGAGAGATGAAACTGAAAGCAGAGGAGATGGAGGGAGAGAACTGCCAGTGAGATAGGGTTTGGTCTCAACGTAGCTAGACGTTGATTCTGAAAAAAGTTTTATTTACTATCATTCAAACTTGCAAGGAGATAGAAGAGAGGAAGTTTGAACATTGCAGTCTACACGTCTGTTGCTCACCTTGGCAGAATGGATTGGTGATTAATACATATAATACACATTTCTTCTTCTCCTGAAGAAAAGGAGAGTTGGATTTTTCTTTGTCTCAGGCCATTTTCTTCTAAAGAATAAGTTTTCATTAAGGTTTGCCTGAAGGTGGAGAGATGAAGATCTGGGGATGGAGGGAAACTTGTCATTTTCAGTGCTGGGACAGAAGGAGAGATTTCCATGTCACATTGGTGCTGTATATTAGGGGTGTACACGGACCCCCCACTCCGCTTCACTTTAAGATCCGCCATTTTCGGATCGGCCCGCTCCGCCCCGCCCCCACTCCGCCTGTGCCCACTCTGCTCCGCTCGGAGCTCTGGATCCAGATCGGAGCTCCGGTCCCCCCCCATGGGGGGGTTACCGGGCCCTGCCGCCATCGCCGCCCATGCGGCGACGGCGGCAGAGCCCGGTAAGGGACCGGGGGGGGGGCCTTACCTGCCTCCGTCCGCGGTCCGTCGCCGTCTTCAATTGAGCCCGCGGTTCCACCAGGAAGTCTGGGCCGCAAGTGGAACCATGGGCTCAATTGAAGACGCTGACGGACCGCGGACGGAGGCAGGTAAGGGAAAGGAGGGCGGGGGGCGTTACCGGGCCCTGCTGCCGTCGCCGCATGGGCGACAGCGACAGCGGCAGGGCCCGGTAAACCCCACTTACCTTTCCGGTGGAGCTCCAGATCGAGGCGAAGGATCCGCCTTCACCTCGATCCTCTTTGCCACGCTCTGCCGGCCCCCCAATCCTCTTCGCCTCCGCCCCCCGCTCCGCTACTGCTTCTCCGGTCCGATTAGAAGTGGAGCACATCCCTACTGTATATGTCTCTTTTTAAGTGGTTCACAGTTGGGTGCAGTTCCAAGTTTCACTTTGGCATCTATCAACAATAACATGATTTTGCTGGTCTGCGACCATAATAAATAACAATTTGAATTTATCTACAATATCAAACAATTACCAATGGAAATGTTCCAGAGATAGTGTGTTGAGTTTGCACGGCACTTTGAAGATAAAGTCGCTCAGTTTCGTCATGAATTGGACACCACACTTAATGGAGCTCCACTAGTAGAGGCATTCAGAGCGCCGTCCGGTTCAGCTTTATTGGATGAGTTTCAATTATTGAGGCCCGAGGATGTGGACAAGATGGGGATTGAGTTGAAATAGATTTTCTTCAAGCAATTGCTTTGAAATCACATCTCAAATGCACTAGCCCTTTAGGTTTGATGAAAATGATCTCACGCAGGCTGACAGTGTCTATTATAAACTGCACTGAATTTCTTGAACAATTTACATGTTAATTATTAATTGCATTCGCTTAAGAATTATTTCTATATGTTATTAATTCCTTTCACCTTATGTGGAAATGAAATCACTGGGATGTAGTTTGATGTTTTTAATTTTTTTATTTTCACTTTTACACACCCAAAATTTCTTTGGATTTGGAGAGAACATTTGTTCAGCTCTTGTGCCCAAAACCCTCTTCTCTACCTGAGATTCATTGATAGGAGGCCCTGACAAAGTTCAGCCAGGACTTCAGTAACTTCCACCCCACCAGCAGGCTAAGCCTAGAACAGTCCACGCAGCAGGTTCAATTTATGGATACAGCAGTTCAAGTGCATACAACTCCTTGATAGCTTTTTAACAGATAAGGCTATATATAAATGCTAATAAACAAATTGTGGCTGTGGAATGACCTCTCCAGAGAGGTTTGCTTGGCACCTACATTGTACTGTTTCTGCTGCCAAGTAAAAAACCCTTTGTTATTTTCCCAATATTTTAGCATTTTAGTACCCTAGTCTTTTAACTCTGGTGTTTTAAATCTGTGTTTTAAATCTCTACATTCCTGCTTGCTTTTATTCCGGTTGCATTTTTATTTTGTGGTTTTAAATTGTGATTTTATATTGTGGTTTAAGTTTTTATATTTTATACTTTAAGATGTACTTTATGGTTATTTTTGTGAATTTCCCAGAGAGCTTCGGCTATTGAGCAGTATAGAAATAAAAGTGAAATAAATAAATTGTCTTGAGCCAAGCACCCGTGATACAACCACATCTGTTTTTACTGGTCAGACAGAGGTCTGACCAGAGGTCTAGTTCATGTGACATGAAGGTGGTTAATAAGCCACAGCAGCTTGTTAACCATCCTCGGGTATGCCACCTGGTTTACCTTACTATCTTCGCCAGACGCAGCTTGTCATGACATCCAAACTCAACAAGGGTAGTTGATGGGAGTGGTTAACAAACCAGCCAGCAACCCTACAACAGGCTGTGTGTCCTGGGTCATGATAATAAAATAATTTATATAGCACTTTATAGCGCTGTACATAAAGTAGGCCAGCAGTTTACAATGCAATAAATACAATAATCCAGTCGACTCTACTAAATGCAAGTTTACAGCAGAAACGTCACAAAAATATTCAACAATATATTGCAACAGTATTTCTCGATATACTAAACAACAGTATCACAAAAATATTCAAAAATATACCAAATGCAAATTTATTTATTACATTTTTATACCGCCCAATAGCCAAAGCTCTCTGGGCGGTTCACAAAAATTAAAACCATGAAGAGCATAAAAACAACCAACAATCTAAAAACACAAATACGAAGTTTACATTGAAACAGAACTGATAAGAAAAAACAACTTGGTTGGTTGGAAGTGTCTCTCCCCCTGAAGCAGGGCCTCCCGAACTGCAGCTCCAGCCTTGCTTTTAAAGTCTCCAGCTGGGGTGGGGGGAGCAGATGGAATAGCATACCCTTATTTATTTATTTATTACATTTCTATACCGCCCAATAGCCAGAGCTCTCTGGGCGGTTCACAAAAATTAAAACCATTCAAAGTATAAAACAACAGTATAAAACAACAGTATAAAACCATAATATAAAATACAATATAAAAGCTCAACCAGATAGTACAACTTATCTTGATGGTACAGTGTTTCTTCCCCTGAAGCAGGGCCTCCCAAACTGCAGCTCCAGCCTTGCTTTTAAAGTCACCAGGTTGGGGAAGGAGGAGAGGAGATGGAATAGCTCACCCTTGGTTTGTTATGCACCCCAGATACCCATCCTTGCTGGATGTGGACGTCATGACAAGCTGCACCTGGCAAAGATAATTAGGTAAATCGGGCAGCATGGGACTGGCACCTACAGGAGTGGTTAACAAGCCACTGTAACTTATTAACCAACCTCGTGTTGTGCAAATCTAAGTCATACATCCTTAAGTCAGAGGCTCACTGCTTAAGGAGCTAAATCAGGCATTTTCTAAGACTACAATACCCACCCAGCGAGGATCCCTGAACACCTACTCCTCAACCTTAGCCTTTTCAGGGGATACAATGGATCTCAGCACATAGCTTTTAAAACCAAGCCAGTGTTTCCCAGCATGTGTTAACATTTTCTTTCTTCTTTCATTCATTGGTGCTGTCCTTCCCTTTTCTTCGCAGATGAAAAAAGTGATTTATGGGTCCAGGAAAGTGGAAACCCGGGGTACGATATGGTGGCCTTATTTTTTTTTAATCCAGTTCTGTTTATATTAACAGGATTGGATTAGAAAGGTTGTTTAAAAGTCAAATCAATGCTATTTTCTTGTTTCATTAAGTCTTTATGTGCTTGTGTGAGTGGCATTTTTTGCCCAGTCATATCTTAGAAAAGGATTACCTGAACTTAAATCCCAAAGAGTTGAGTTGTACTCTCTCTCCAACCCTGTTAAAAGCAAAGCTATTACAGTTTTCTGATATACATGAGTAGACTTTCCAATTTGTGGGTAAGATCACACTGAGAATGTAGTTAATTGGAGATTAGCAGGTCATGGGATGAAAATACATGGAATGAAGCAGAAACAGGATGTCATTCTTATACTCCACAGGATATAATTCTAGCAAACTACAGAGTGTTTAAATGGAGAGCTTTTATTTTCTGCCTTGGTTTTTTTTTTAAAAAAAATGAAATAAAGTTTTTACTCTCCAGGATAGATTGTGATTGTAAAAACAAGCAAACCTGTAATCGTTTTAATATTTTTCTATTCCTGCTGTTCAGTTTTAATATTGATATCTATGTAAATAGTTTTGCGGCGCTCAGGAAGAATGGCTCAGACAAAGATAGTAATTATGCTAGTCATATGAAACTGCAGAAAACTCTTGTTCTGGAACAAATGGACAAACATCTTTGGTCTTCAAACCAAAGAATGTGATAAGTAATAGTTTAAGATTCTATCAGATATTTTCCCATTTCAGTTTTGGGGCTGAAAATAAAGCTATGGGAGTGAAAGGAAGTATTTTTGATACTATCAGAATTACTCCTGAAAATCTGATTAGTAATTTGAAATATAAGGGGGGTATGTTCCAAAATACAAAGGCAACTGAGTCACAAGCCTAGCTTTATGCTAAGAATTGCATTTTGTCGTCTTTGATTTACAACAGCAAATTAGAGAACAGAATGTTTCACATGGTGAGGAACAGCTCAGGCCATTAATAATTAAGAAGAATGACATGGTCTTGTTTCTGGTTTCTTCTGAAGGCTTTTACAATTTACAAATCAAAATGATTGTATGTGGTCGGAAGTGAAAAAATGACTTTGTAGTAGCTATAATAATGAGAATGTGTATTTAGATATAACTTCTACGATTTACGTGTGTATTCGGAAAGAAAAATATCAACAGGGACCCCAGTGCAACAGTCATCACAGGGTAATTAACTGCACTGTGAAGTTAAGCAGCAGGAATGAAATGGACAACCCTACTACATGTGACATCAGCTGAAGTGCATTTCCTGAATTTGGTCTTCCCCAATCACATCTAAAGCAAGGGAGTGGATAGCAAACCATTAAAAGTGCTTCTTGTTTTCCAGCTTCATTTCTGTAGCAGTCCGTGGGGGTGGGGGTGAATGTTGAGATCCATACTGGGGGTTAGGTTCAGCAAGCTGAGTATTGAACATCCTCCACCTCTGCCTGTTCCCATTTGGTGTTTTAAATCACATCTCCACTCCCTGTTTAATATACAATTGGTACAGAAGACATAGGTTTGTGTGGTGGTTAGGTATTAGCATTCCATGTTAGAAAAGCTTCCCTATTAAGTCTTTTTTGAACAGCTTGTATTAGACAGATTATAAAATATCATTCTTCACATATGATAATCAAGCAATAAAAGTATATGGTTTGTGTAAATGCTGTGGTATCCTTCCCACATAAGAATGACTAGAGAATGCAGTAGAAATAGACCACACATAAGTTGTTCCACAGCCACAAAATGTTAGGATCAGGCCTGTTCTTTATAGTGTTGGGGATGGGCTTTCGGATTCTCAGTCAGATTCGGAGGCAGAAGAAGGAGATGTACATCTGCCAAGACAGGAAGCAAGGAAGGAGATTCTCCAAGGTTCTTCAGGATTCAAGAAGGAATCTTCCCAGGAGTTTACCAGACAAGATGTCCAGGCTCAGGGATCACCCTCCCCACCCCCGTGGGAACACAGTCTTTGTTGGAGGGGGAAGGAACATCACAGTTGACACACCCCAGAGCCCGCCACAGGGTCAAGCAGGTGGAGTTGAGAGGGGGTAGGAGGTGGTCCACTAGGTTGGCCACTCAGCAGAGGCTTCACTCGAAAACCCTTCCTGAAGGAGGGATTCAGAAAAAGCCTGTTGGGCACTGTGGGCAAACTGTCAATTTAGTTGATAGGCAACTGCCTTGCTTTGTTAGGATGATTAAGCTTAGATGATAGCTCCTAGCCTTCACACCCTCTTCAGGTGTAGAGGGATGTCTGTTTACTGAATAAAGCTTTGTGGATTGCACTGCAGATCTCTTTATTGTCTCACATCTCAGTGGGAGGGTTTGGAACACCCCCACAACAGAACAATAATGTATGAATCAGGTCTTAGAAACAGGCTGAGGCTGTAGCATTGGAAAATGCTCCTGTGCTATTTTAATTTTTTTTTAAGTTGTTTTAGCTTCTTGACACCAGACTCTTTCAATTGGCTTAATTCCAAGTTTTTGATACCAGTTTGAGAAGCTTGAGAGGATAGTGAAGAGGACTTTTTAGTCTGAGTAAACACTGCTCATTGGAGCTACTCGTTGGAGAATTTGTTTTCTTTACCACTCTTGGTATACTGATAAGAACTGGCTTTTGGGTGATCTAAACTAAATCATCCTAGGGAGTGTATTGAGAAGAAAGAAAGAAAGTAAGTCACTGTAACTTACCTTAGAAACATTTGATTCTTAAGCCACAACATTATGGTGTGTGTGTGTGTGTGTGTGTGTGTGTGTGTGTGTGTGTGCATGTTTGGCCAACACGGTTTACCAGTCTACCAGTATATTCTCTCCGTATTTTAACACTTAATTTTAACTTAAATTTAAATTGTACTGTTCTAACTCTGTATTTTAATCTTATATCAATTTTGCTGCGTGGTTTTATCCTGGTTGTGCTTTTTATACTGTATTTTGTATTTGTGCTTTTAACCTGTTGGTTGTTTTATTATGGTTTTAATTTTTGTGAACCGCCCAGAGAGCTTCGGCTATTGGGCAGTATAAAAATGTAATAAATAAATAAATACCAAGCACAAACATTTCTACCATGCATTTTTTTCACTGATTTGTATTAACTAAAGTCTGCTATGTTTTTTTCTGCCACACATTCTAATATATAGTAAATATCGGGGACCTGATCAAGTGGTAAGATTTCCTGCATTAACCAAATGGTGGCTGAGTGTACACAGTGAAAATAAAAGTCTACCTTATTTCCCTGCCCCCACATACTGGTTGTGCTACTGCCATTTCCCTAATTACCCATAATGCAGTGCAGGTTATCATTGGAACCCAGCAAGGTGCATGGCAGGGGTGGCTTCTAAACATCCCACATCCCCTACAACAAACCATGGGTTGTAAGGTGGTTTAGAAGCCACCTTTGATGTGCACTTCACCAAGTTTGGATGACATGATAACCCGCTCTACATCATGGGTAATTTGGGAAATGGTGGTTGCGCAACTGACAGGGACAGGGAAATAAGCTATGGTGGCTTATTTTCCTGTCTCGATCATGCGAACCTGGTTGGTAAAATGGTCATCTGTATTAATAATCCATGACAGATGACATTGAGTGGTTAAAGTACTCCCCCAAGCAAGAGAATCTCATGGCTAAGTTTTTTAAGGAATCACCTCTCTTCCCAGTTCTTTTCTTCATGGCTTTCATACTTTAAGATTTCTATTCCAAGTGTTACTTATGTATTTTAAAAGAATTAAACATTAGCAGCTTTTGTGAAGCATTAAAATATATATATTAAGTGTTGGTGTGCTTGAGTGACGTTTCTTGGTGAGAAGCTATAGTCATATACCTGCAGTTCCATTTCTGTATATGTTTTGGAGAGATGTAGAGTATTCCACCCTCACCCCAAGTTAATAGCAATGTGCAATAACAATTAAAAGACACACACACAGAGAGAGAGAGAGAGAGAGTCTAAAAAAGCAATTGCAGACTTTAAAAAACAGCATTTGCGGGCTTAAAAGCAACATAAAAGCTTCTTCTTTTTAAAAGCCAGAGGGTTTTTTTTCCTTACAGGGAGCACATCTCCAAAGAGTTGGAGAAAATCTTTATTGTTCTTTTTGAAACAGCACCACTATCAGTATAAATACAGTTTTGTTTGTAAAAATATCTACTTCCCTAAATAAAGACTCGGGAAGTAGTGAGGAAACACTGTAGCAATGCATAGAGGGATAAGTCCTATTCAATCCACAATAACAGAGCAATTCAGTAACTAACAGTAGAGCAGCCACAACCACAGAATAAGACAAATTAATATATACCCTGGATTAGGAATGAATAAATAAGATAGCGGCTGGGTCGATCACTGGGCAGAATCCCTCCCCCAGTAGTGAATGAAAAGAGGTAGCAATCGGGATGGGGATAGGGAGAGAAGACAAGTTCTGTTGTGAGGACAGAACTGGAGGACTGAGGGGGAGAACAAGCCACAGTGAGCTTATTTGCATAGTGACTTAGGATGCAGCCAGTGTCAGCAACGGTCATCTGTGTTGCTGCACTTTATCAGACTTTAAAAAACAGGCAAACTTCTGCATATTATTTACTTGGCAAATTGCTTGTATTGAGCTCTGGATTCACCCTTTTCCTAAATATTTCTGACTCTGCTCAAACAGGAGTTATTTATTCTGCAAATTGCATATATTTAATAACTTCATTTTCCAGGGCCACCTTGATGTTATCTATGACACCTTTCCCTCTTACCAGAGCCTTTATATAGGATATTAAGAAGTGGTGGGCATGACACTTAATTTTTATTAATATGCAGAGATGGGATTCCTGCACCTGAATGCAGGGGTGCAGAATGATGAAAAAGAGCTTGTAATTTCTGAGTTAAGAGTAAACCTGGGTATAATTCAGATTTCGAAATCTAAATAATTACATAAAGTGCTGGGAGTTGAAGTACGATAGAATGAATATTGTATAGCAAATCCAATAGAAATCTTATTATTGCCCATATTTATTATTCTGCCTTCCACCCAATCTTTGGTCCCTGAAAAGCAAAGGATAACAGAAATGGAAGACGGTATATGTTACAGCTGGCTTTGTAGCATCATAGGTATTTAGGCTGATTATTTTTGAGCTTTCATTAAGGTGCTATTTACATAGCATGAGCTAAGGTCGACGGCATCGAGTGATGAAGTCAAACTTGAAAGAAAGCAACTAACATCAAGAGGCCATCAGAGTGGCTTTGAACATTATAATGATTAAACAGCAACAGTGGATAAATAACCAATTTGTTTTCTTGTGTTTGTGGCACAATGTACAAATCAGAAAGGGAGTGCATATACTCCATGCTGAGATGCATGAACACCATGTGTATTAGGTGCCTACACGTTTCCATGGAGAAGATAAATCTACTTCCCTTTGTACATTATACTGGAAACATGAAAAATGGATGTACAAGTTAGGAGGCCATTATCTATTTATTGCAATGTTTGACACTACAGTAAGTATAATAATATTATTAACAGTGTTTACAAAGATAAATACCTGGATTTAATCAGTAAATGTTCATGTATATCCTGACTATAAACCTTCCTTAAGAAAAAGGAAATAGAAATTTAGTTTCAATAATCAGCACAATTTAACTTATCAGCTTTAGTGGACCATATAGCATGAGTAAGATGTGAATATATATTTTCATTCTTTGCTGGGAATTCTTATATGCTCTATCACAGTTCATCTACAGAGTTTTAGACTGCTGGAGCATGGCTTTTCATGGGGAAATAGTTCCATCTGCTGGATGCTGTAGGTAAAAATAATATTTTGATTCGCAATGTTTAAACTACATGTTTCTTCTTTTAATTAGAGCTGATCCAAAAGAAACTATTCAGTTTTGAGTTTTTCTTTCTGTATTATCAAAACATACCCAATTTGCTTTTGAAGGTCCCCTCCATCCCATACACTAGAAAGACAAAACTGTTTTGTGTATTTGATATCAGCATGCTTGCAGCCGCACTTTACAGACGCAACTAATGTAAAATTCACCAGTTATTTATTACATTTATATCCTGCCTTTTTTCCTCCAAGGAACCCAAGGCAGCGTACGTAATCCTCCTCCTCCTCTCCATGTTATCCTCACAACAACAACCCTGTGAGGTAGGTTGGCCTGAGAGTATGTGACTGGCCCAAAGTCACCCAGTGGGTTTCCATGGCTGAGTGGTGACTAGAACCCAGATCTCCCGACTCCCAGTCCAACACCTTAGCCACTACACCGCACTGGCTCTCAAGGCCATTATTTGCCCAATATATGCATATTGCTTTCACAATTTACGTATCTTGTGGTTTTCAAAGGGGAAATTTTAGACAAAATCCACAAGCAGCACACAATACTGTTGTTTTATACTATGAATGGTTTTAATTTTTGTGAACCGCCCAGAGAGCTCCAGCTATTGGGCGGTATAGAAATGTAATAAATAAAATAAAATAAATAAATAAATAAACCCTCCCGCTCTCCCTGCCAGTGCCCACAGACAGTCTTCTGTGGATTTCAGAGGTCAGATTCTTAGAAATACAACCTCATTTAAATCCATTGAGGATTTACCCAGCATCTCTAACCATATGTTATATTCAGTACTCCTTTACTAATATCCATTTCCTCCTACTAGTTTCATGTAGATTGAGAAAAGGCAAAATCTAATGGGGCACTTATACCCCCAACAATTCTTCTCCACCCCGCTGATTCCGTTCTGCCCAAATTCCCTGTCTGGGAATGCCTAAGCCATCATATGGAATCTCACCTCTCAACTTTAATTTGGCTTGTGATGGCTCCATTCCAACCATCTTATCTGCCCTTTTTCTTCCTCCTCCTCCTCCTCCTTTTCTGCCATTCCCACATTTTGCAAGGGAGAAAGAGGAAGGAAAATGGCAAATGGCAAAAGAGGGTATAGGGTGGCTGAGCTCCCCAGTCTTTGTAAACTTTGGATAACTCTCTAAAGACCCAGCTTGTCCCAAAGAGAGTAGGGCCGGTTTTACTAGCATGAAAGAATGATCAGATATTTACTAGTATGGCCAAGTCTATATGATTCTGAATCATTTTTCTTTCTTTTCTTATTGGTGGGTGATAATATAATTCTTCCTGCATTCTTCTAAAAGACAGGCATCAGTTGGAAAATGTCAACTCAGGATATATAATAAATCTTCGCATTTAGTACAATGTGCCTTGATCACTTGTACTTTCTATTAACATCTCAGGGATAATCATAGCATCTTTATCTATGTATGACTGAATTCATTAGTATTCACGGCAGGTCACTACCTCTACCATATGATTTTTAAAACTGTTCTTGCACTAGGCTGTTGTAGTCTGAGTTTATTGTACATACTCTGCTAAATCAAGGAATGCATCTTGTCCTTGTGAAAGCAGTAATTTCAAGTTGCATTAATAATTCCTTCCCCTTGATATCATTGAAAAATAATACAAAACCACTTTTTATCAAATGCTGCTGTTTCCAATGACAGGCTTCTTCTAATAAGGTATGATTTGAATGATGCCTAATGTGTGATTAACATTAATGTTGGAAAGACAAGAAATGACGTGGGAAAGCTCCTATCTATTCTTTGATAATAAATAGGGAACAGCATTTTAGTAGGACTAATTTCATGTAATGGTTCAGAGTCTACCTCCAAACCAACTCTCTGTGGTCAATGCTCCAAAGGTTGGACTTCCCCTTTAAAGTTCTCTTAGCCAACGCACTTGCAGCATTCACACTCCGGTGTGGCTGCCACCTGACACGGCTTGGGTGTGGCATGGTGGTGCAGGCTAAGTGCCCTCAAAACTGCATTGCCTCTAAATGGCGCACTAATGCGATTAAGGGCACAATCCTATGACTATTTAGACAGAAAAAAAGTCTTACAATCCCAAGCGTTCCCCAGGTAGAGTGACTGGATGGGGAATGCTAGGAGTTGTGGATTTTTTCTTGTTTAAACCTGAATAGCATTGCACCCTAAGTGCATCATACATCTGGAGCTGTATTACAGGGGACACTGTAGTGTCCCCTGTGTTATAGGCGATCAGTAAAAAGAGCATTCCACCATGTTACCCTGTAAATTGGGGGGTGGGTCATTCTAGCGTTCATAAAATGGAAAATGTTTCACCAATCTTTCTGAAAATACGACCTGCCAGAAAGAAATGCTGGTTTTACATACCCTGGCAATTTCAAGAAGTTTGGTGAAATATTGAAGGGGTGGTGGCAGTTGAAAGGACGAAAGTAAAAAAATCCTCTCTGACTCAAAAGTGAAACTGAAAACTGGGGTTGGCGACTTTTTTTTTGCGCAGGGAAAGCTCCGAATTGGGACCCTTACCCTCCAATCCATTGGTGGGATCGTGTTCCCCAGTCCATCTCGTTGATGGAATGGCCTTTCTTTTTTTAAAATTCCCTTCCATTGAATTTTAATAATAAAAAAATTGCCCCATTAAAGTCAATGGAGGCCTCATAACACATCGCATGCGCAGTAGCGGCGCTCTCCCCCCTCCCTCCTGTCTTGAGGGCTATCCGGAGTAGGAGCCAGCCCGGGGGCTCGCTGCCCAGTCCAGGATACACAAAATGTGGCTGCTGCCGCTGCCCCTCCTTCCCTGTCAGCGCGACCCGGCAATTGCCCCAAGATGGCAGCGCAGGCCTTGCAGCAGCAGCAGCCTAGCAACACCTGAGAAGCCCCGGCCGGCTGGGGAGTGGAAGGGGGAGCCGGGCGGAAGCGGAGCAGCAGGACCGGAGGCAGAGCCAGAGCAGCAGCAACCCAACAACGACCAGACGGAGCAGCAGCAGCAGCAGCAGCAGCAACCCAACGACAACAACACAAACGGCTGCCCCGCCTCCTCACGGCTGCTCTCCCGGGGAAACAGGCTCCCATGCAGGGCCTCGGCACGAGGGAGCACAAGGGAGAGAGATCAGCGCGCCACGAGGTCTCCAGGGTGCTTACTTTAAAGAAAGTTCTCCTCGGGTGAGTGCCTGGATCCAGCTCACCTCCTGGCCCTTCTCGTGTTTGGAAGAAGAAAGTCCTACAACTCCCAGCATCTCCAAGCCTTAGACTGGTCTAGCAGCTCCCTGGGAGTTGCAGGGCTTTTTCCCCTTGCCGAGCAAACCTGCTGCTGCTGCTTGTTGTTGTTGTTGCTGCCGCCTCCTGCAATCCTGGGGCTGCAATCCTGGGCATGCCTCTCTGGAAAAAAGCCTCATACAGACCTGCACAGGATTGCCCTGTTAAAAGTATGGGGAGGGGGGGGGGGGGAGACTGCTTAGGCTTCCTGCTGATTTTAAAACTGGATTCTAGGTCTACTGCAAATTAGATCCTGGCTTCTCATGTTTTGGACTACAATTCCCATAAGCCCTCACCAACACAGCCAATGAGTTGTAGTCCAAAATATATATTGAGGGTAAAATCCAAGGTAAATCCTACTTAGAGTAGACCCATTGAAATGAATGGAACTTAACTTGGTCAAAACTTACATAAGTCTTATTCATGTCAATGGGTCTGCACTACATAGGACTCATGTGGGATTCTACCCTCTGTTGCCTACCACACTTAGAATCATAGAATAGTAGAATTGGAAGGGGCCTAAAAGGCCATTGAGTCCAACCCCCTGCTCAATGCAGGAATCCACTCTACAGCATACTTGACAGATGCTTGTCCAGCTGCCTCTTGAAGGCCTTTAGTGTGGGAGAGCACTTAACCTCCCTAGGTAACTGATTCCATTGTCGCACTGCTCTAACAGTCAAGAAATTTTTCCTGATGTCCAGTTGGAATCTGTTTTCCTTTAACTTGAGCCCGTTATTCCGTGTCCTGCACTCTGGGAGGATCGAGAAGAGATCCTGGCCCTCCTCTGTGTGACAACCTTTTAAGTATTTGAAGAGTGCTATCATCTCTCCCCTCAATCTTCTCTTTTCCACGCTAAATATGCCCAGTTCTTTCAGTTTCTCTTCATAGGGCTTTGTTTCTAGACCCATGATCATCCTGGTTGCCTCCTCTGTCTGCGTCCTTCTTGAAGTGTGGTGCCCAGAACTGGACGCAATACTCCAGATGAGGCCTAACTAGGGCCGAATAGAGAGGAACCAGCACCTCACTTGATTTGGAAACTATACTTTTATTAATGCAGCTCAAAATAACATTTGCCTTTTTTGCAGCCATATCGTATTGTTGGCTCATATTCAGCTTGTGATCTACAACAATTCCAAGATTCTTCTCATTTTTAGTATTGCTGAGCCAAGTATCCCCCCCCATCTTGCAACAGTTCATTTGGTTTCTTTTTCCTCGGTGTAGAACTTGGCATTTATTCCTATTAAATTTCATGCTGTTGTTTCCAGCCCAGCGCTGCAGCCTATCAAGTTCACTTTCAACTTTGATTCTGTGTTCCAGGGTATTAGCTATCCCACCCAATTTTGGCTTAGCCTACCTCACAGGGTTGTTGGAGGGGGGGCTAGGAAGGGGAGATGTTATTTCTGCCCTGAGCTCCTGGGAAGGAACAGAAGTACCATAGATGCCTTACGCCAGGTCAGATGATTTCATCACCTATTCCGCTATTATATGTTTTCTACTCTAACTGCCAGCAAAAAAGTTACCTTCTTTCCAGCAGGCTATCTGAAAGCACACCCAAGTCATATGTAATATGCACATTTGATTTTTAAAAGATTTAGAAAGTAATGCTTCCAAAAACTGCATTAGCCTTTTATGCTGCAACATTACACTATTGGCTCACATTGAGAAATTGATCAAAAATGGTCACCTTCTTTCCAGCAGACCCAAGTCATATGTAATATGCACATCTGATATTTAAAAGATTTAGAAAGTAATGCTTCCAAAAACTGCATTAGCTTTTTGTGTGGCTTTTATTCCTGTGTGTCGTTTATTACATACTAACCCTGTTCAAAAGGCATGCTAAACCACAGTGGTTAAGCATTTTGAGCTAAACATTATGGCTTAGAGTGTCATGTGAACCATGACAATTGATGGAATGAGACCCTTACTCATTAATCCAGTGGTGGTGTCTTCTTCGGCCTTCATTGTAGTTGGTGGAATGACTTTTCTTTTTTTAAAAAAATCCCTTCGGTTGATTTTTAATTATTATTGTTTTGCCCTAGAGCCTCAATGTTATTATGTAAACCATTGGTTTTTTGTTTATTGAATATAATATATAGGGTGGCCATCTTGATTTGTAAGCATGCTCAGTAGTGCCTCCTCCCCCCCACCTGCCTCAGCTATATTGGAACATTGAGAGAAAATGGCTGCCTCCTCTAGCAAATATTGTCAGTGTCTTCTCAGAAGTACGTCCCATTGAATGTAATGGTCTTATTCCCTGGAAAGTGTGTAGGGGATTGTAGCTTTTTCCACACTCAGTACACAGAAATGGTTTTTCACCTCGGTGAATTTATTTATTTATTTATTTATTTATTACATTTTTATACCGCCCAATAGCCGAAGCTCTCTTTGATGTAAAGTAAGGGTGAACATAATTTTAAAGCTTTCCCACACTCTACACATTTTTATAGTTTCTCCCCTGTGTGGGTTCTTTGATGTCTACTCAAGGTCCCACTAGAGCTGAAACTTTCCCCACAGCCCATACATTTATATGGCTTCTTTCCTGTGTGGTCATCCGTTACACAAAACCATGAAATTCCATAAACAAAAAACCTACGGTTTACAAAACAACGTTATAGGCTGTACAGTTTTCAACCAAACTCCAAAAAGCAGGGAAATTGAGAGTTAAGGCTCACAGGCCTATAACGCCACATCCTCCCTAAGGAGGCAGAAAGTGCCAGTGAAATTCTCATTCTCCCAAAGCAGATATAAACCATGAGGACAGGATGGAGAATAGGATATGCAGAGGTGACTGTGGGGTTGTGGAAAACTGATGACGAACAACTTAGGGCCACCTACTTTTTGTTTGTTTATTTATTTATTACATTTCTATACCGCCCAATAGCCGGAGCTCTCTGGGCAGTTTAGAGCAGCCCTTCCCCAACCTGGTGCCCTCCAAAGATGTTGGACTACAACTCCCATCATTGCAAGTCAGTATGTCCCATGGACAGGAATGCTGCGACTTGTACTCTCAAACATGTGGAGAGGTGACTATGGGATTCTGGAAAACTGATCGGGGAATGTTGTTCTAGAGCAGCCTTTCTCAACCTGGGGCGCTCCAGATGTGTTGGACTACAACTCCCAGAATGCCCCAGCCAGCTGGCTGGGGCATTCTGGGAGATGCAGTCCAACACATCTGGAGTGCCCCAGGTTGAGAACCACTGTTCTAGAGCAAGGGCAGGCAAAATGTAGCTCTCTAGATGTTTTAGCATTCAATTCATAAAAGTCTCTGTCAGCATGGACAGTGATCAAGAATGCTGTGACCGCAGAAGAATGCTGTGACCGCAGAGGATTTTTCTTAGTGTTCAGCAGTGTGAGATCAAAGGCAGAGCTACCACCTAATAGATTCATGTGTAAGGAAGGATTATTTTAAAAACTATTGATGAAAATGATTTTCGTCCTCACCATAACATGGGAGTTGCAGCGCAGCACATCTGGACAGCACCAGGCTGGAGAAGGATGGTTTATACTTGGGTCCTATACATGTCTTCTCAGAAGCCAGTGCCACTGAGTTTACTAGGGCTTCCCCCCAAGTGGTATAGGATTGCAAACTAATCTCATTTGAAAGGAGTTCAAGACACCCAAACTAATCCTTTTCTGTTCCTCTGTCACTCTGATGAGATGATGTATTGTGGAGGGATTGTGGGGAGTGAACAGTATATTTTGTATGAACACATTTTAAGAAAAAAATTGGTTCTTTGAAGGGCAGGGTATTTACGAAAAGCTGAAAGTGCCAGCTCTTGCTCTGGTTCTACATCTCCAACAAATAGTGCCCCTTCTGTTATCAGTCGTGCTGCTCTATGCGAGATGTGTGTGAGAAAAAAATATTGCGCAGCCCCTGTATTTGGTAAGGATATAGAACAGCATTCCCTCTCCTGCTGTCCCAGCTTTCCTGACCATGGGACATACTGACTTGCAATGATGGGAGTTGTAGTCTAACACCTTTGGAGGGCACCAGGTTGGGGAAGGGCTGCACTAAAAAAAAAATAGAAGTAGGTGGCCCTAAGTTGTTCGTCATCAGTTTTCCACAACCCCACAGTCACCTCTGCATATCCTATTCTCCATCCTGTCCTCATGGTTTATATCTGCTTTGGGAGAATGAGAATTTCACTGGCACTTTCTGCCTCCTTAGGGAGGATGTGGCGTTATAGGCCTGTGAGCCTTAACTCTCAATTTCCCTGCTTTTTGGAGTTTGGTTGAAAACTGTACAGCCTATAACGTTGTTTTGTAAACCGTAGGTTTTTTGTTTATGGATTTAAAATCAACCTATCATAGATTTGGAGCTGTCTTTAAAATCATTCCTCCATGATGTTTTACTGATACAACAGTATGGACTTTGCAGCCATATGCATTTATATTTTTCCCAGTTTCCATTTTTAAAAATTCTCCGACCTAGTCAAGTCTACATTAGTTCTGCCAAGCTCTTGTTTCTCATCAGGGTTCACAGGCTGTCAGAAAGTCGATCTGGTGAAACATATATGAATGTAACAGAATTGATTTATTTATGCTAACAATGCCTGATGGTGTAAAGGGTACAATAATTGCCTGTCTGTTCTGGTACTGTCACTTTTAAAGCACATTTCCAGATAGGAAACTAAATACATTGGCAATTGAAGTGTAAATGTGTATGCAGACAAAACTTTTTCTAACATTTTGAAAAAAAAATCATTTTGAAGAAGATGGCAGTTTAACTGGCAATCTCTTTTTTCATTCTGTGAGAGTTCAGTGTTGGGGTAGATTCAGACAACTATTTCCCCACTGAATGGATACTTTTGTAGTAAATGTAATGGGCTCCAAGTGAAAATGAATTTTCTGAAGGGGGCGTGTGATGGATTCTTCTACCATTGATCTTGCAAGCTAAAAGTATAGCGGCCTACAATTCATTACATATTGGTTGTGCCTCATAAGTCCAGGGGATAATTCCTTGGCCATTGTGTGATTTGCATTGAAGAAGAAATTTTGTGTCTGAATTAAACTAGTTGTTTTGCTTTGCATCAAAAGAAGCAGCTGAAGAGGCCTAGTTAAAACAATTTTATTTCAAAAGTGTGTTGTTGCTGATTACAGTTGAAGTTGTTGTTGTTTCAAGAACTCTCGAATGTCTGTTGAATTTGGCTTACTTTCATGGTCCTATATTGGCCTATCTACAGCTCTTTCTTCCAGAGCTACTCACCTAATATTACTCAGTGCCACAGGTTGTCCTGTTAGGAATCTGGCCACTCTAGGGCTTTACCTTGCAAAATAAAGGAATTTAATTCAGTAGAGCTGAATGGGCTCAAGATGTAGTGGTCACTAATGGAGATTTCACATGGTACCCTAAGCAGGCTAGATCCAGATGATTTGAGTCTCAAGGTGGCACACACTACCAGCAGGTGTTGAAGCTATTGGAGCTGAGGCTGCAATCCTGTTGATGCTTACCAGGGAAGAAGTTCCATTGAACTAATTCAATGCACTATGAACATTTCAGATAGGTTAGATAGCTGGGTTGAGACACTTAGAGGGACTACAAGAGCAACCTTATAGATATATTATGATAATCAATTTATAAATAAAATATTTTCTTATAAACTGCCTATCTTCACAAAAATAATACTTGTACAGTAACATAACAAAAAGAAGAGGGAGGTAAGTACATTCATTATTTCCAGATCAGCCACAGGTAATATTTTTAGTTTGCTGATATATATAGTGTCACTTTTATGTAGTTTGAAATGATATGAATATTAATTAGCCTTTTTTCCCCTGAAAAAATTACAGGAGTTGTCAAAGTGGATTATGGAGATGTAACGGTCAGGAAAGCACTAAGAGACACCTTAAAATGTAAGCCATTTTCCTGGTACCTGGAAAATGTTTATCCAGATTCCCAGATTCCACGAAGATATTTCTCCCTTGGAGAGGTATGAATCATTTAGTTTGCATAAGAACGTGTTTCTGAAAATGAAAAAAGCCTCAATTGAGCTACGGCCTTTTCGTGGTTCCCTGTGAAGTCCTTCACATTTTAGGATACACTTTTGTAACTTTTTAAAGCTGGGTTGTAGAACCGCAAGCCGGATGGCCAAATCCAGCCTGCCTGGGGGCCCATTCTTCCTCTCCAGTGTTCTATAGATGGCACTTCCCATGGCCTACCCCCTTTTCCTCAACTACCGATTGTTTCACGGGTTCAGCTTTTGTGCAGTTTTTCCCATTCTAAAATGTTGGAATGCCTCTGGCAGGGAGAGCTTTAAGCTACAATATGCTGGTGTTTTGGGCCTTGTACATTTTGCCTTTGGTCCATTTTGTCTTCAGCCCAGTCCCTGAAAGCTTCTTTAAGCTAGACTTTAGCCCTTGGGCTGAAAGAAGTTCTGCACCCTGTTTTAAAGATAGATAGATCTACAAATGTGCTCAGGTTTTATTTTCATTAGGTTTACTTTTCACGAAGCCTATATTTTGTGTCAGCGCAAAGAGATGTTATTTTTAAGTCAACAGCATACAAGGTACTACATTATTCTAGCTTGGGTTTGTGCTTCCATGTGCTTCCAGCAAATGGTGCCAGATAGGATACATTCCCAAACACTTAAGGAGAAGAACACAAGTTACTCCTTCACATATCTGATAGCAATGGCTGAGCTCCCCTGGGTCTACTTTCAGAGAATTTTATTTTGGCCCAATTCTGTTCAGAGCTGAATTGAATTGTTTAATTAAGATTGGGTCCTATCATCCCAACCTGCCATCACCCTTCATTGCCAACCTCTTTCCCAAATGTACCATGGAATGCTCTGTCAGACATGCCCGGGAAAATCCATTAAAACCACAAAATACAGGGAATATAGTTCCCAGTGCTTCCGTGCACTCATGCTTGCTCCCATGCATGTTCACAGGAGCAGTCAGGCCTAAAGTTTGGGGGCTCCTTCTGTGAGTAAGAGTGGGGAAGGAGCTGGCAGTTCTGGTAGAAAGCACTGGAAGCCCAGAACTGAATCCCTTCTAAATTTTGCTCAAACTCCTGAAATCTTATTTTGAGCCCCCGCCCTGCCCCCATTCTATACACACAAACACTTTTGAGCAATCAATATTATCGGATAATATGCAATATTAAAGGATAATTTGCTGTAATAATGTTTGGCCAACTTTCATCTTGTTTAATTCTTAAACCCTGTAGATGTTTTTGTTTGAAAGATCTGGCAGTGAAGTATTTAAAAACAGGGGGTTGCATTTACCTCACAAATGACATTAATCTTTACTTTTAGAATTATAAATTACAATACTAGATTAAGTCCACTGAAAGATTTGTCAGTCAAGCCACGTTTTAACAAAGGACATAGATGATATTTCAAGACCATTTTTTTATAGAACTAATTTAATAAGCATGAAATAATAGGGTTTTTGCCATATAATTGACAGACGGGCAATCCATGGGAAGTGAAGTTATGAAACAGTCATTAAAAACACCTTATTTTTACCAATAAGGGCTAGGTTTCTATGGAAACAGGAGAAATTTTTCAAGCAGCATCTGTGAAATAAGTCTTGCTTGTCAGTTTCAGTTGCTAGCTGTCCACTGAGCCTATAGGGCATTTCCCCCTTCCCTCCCCAAAATACAGCTGTAGGGTATAGCAGTAGTAGATACTCATCTTAGGACCAACTCAAAATTGCAAAGCAAGCAAGCAAGATTTGTAATGGAGAAAGACTTACATAGATACATGCACAATGCATTCCTATACACATCTATTCAGAAGTAATTCCCATTGAGTTCAACAGGTTTTACTCCCAAGTAAGTGGGTATAAAATTGCAGTAAGCAGGTCCAATTGAGCATGCATTATTAATTAGTTTAGTCCATGCCTCATACAAAAAGAACTCAGATTAAACTAAAGGCTACAGGGACAGAGAAACATGATTGTTCCCCCATCTGAAAAAATAAAATCTGTTTCCAGCACTGGTGGGGACTGGGTGGTTGGCTCAATTGTCAATACATTTCTAAGCCCAGTTTAAAATGTTGGTTAAACCCTAGATGTTTGGGGCCCAGTTTATTTGAAGGACTGCCTTTACCCATACCATCTTATCCGCATTCTGAGGTCATCAACAGAGGCTCTTCTCACACTTGCTGCCTCCAAGACAGATTAGGTTGGCAAGTATAAGGGAGACAGTCTTTATGGTAAACTTACATAGAGACATGCACAGCACGTTCCTATATATACCTATTCAAAAGTAATTCCTATCACTGGTAGGAGCCTGGATCCGTCGGTCCAAATGACAGCTCAGATAGATGCAACGGCCAGGAGTGCCTACTATCAGCTTCAGCTGATACACCAGCTGCACCCCTTCCTAGAGTTGGAAGACCTAAAAATGGTAGTACATGCGCTGGTAACTTCGAGGCTCAACTTCTGCAATGCGCTCTACATAGGGCTTCCTTTGTGCCTAGTCCAGAAATGTCAACTAGTTCAAAAAAATGGCAGCCAGGCTGGTCACCGGTACACCTGGGGGGGGGGGGGGACCACATTACAACAGTTTTAAAATCACTACACTGGCTGCCAGTTTAGTTTTCCAGTGAAGTATAAAGTATTGGTTATCACCTTTAAAGCCCTACATGGTTTGGGTCTAGGCTACCTGCAGGATCACCTTCTCACATACAATCTGCCACACACACTCAGGTCCTCTGGGAAGAATTTACTCCAGTCAAAAAAAACAAGTCTGACAACTATTACCCAGAGGACCTTTTCTTCTGCTGCTCCCAAATTGTGGAATGGCCTGCCAGGAGAGATTCGTCAAGAGTCTTCCGGAATTTAAGAAAGCCATAAAGACGGATCTCTTCCGGCAGGCCTACCCAGTTGAATTTTAAGATGCCTTTTAATAATGTGCTGCTTTTTAATAATGTTTTAGTTTTATATGTTTTAATCAATTATATGTATTTTATGGTTTTTTGCATTTGTGTTGTACCCCGCCTTGATTCAGCAGGAGAGGCGGGAAACAAATAAATTATTATTATTATTATTATTATTATTATTATTATTATTACCTCAAGAGTTCATTAGATCCCCTTTTGCACAGGTATTGAGGAAGCTCTGGAGACCTACTTGTTTATTTATTTATTTTATTTATTTATTATACTTTTATACCGCCCAATAGCTGAAGTTCTCTGGGTGGTTCACAAAAATTAAAACCATGAAGAGCATAAAAATAACCAACAATTTTAAAACACGAATACAAAATACAATATAAAAAGCACAACTCATTGACTGTTTCTTAATTGTATTTTTATTTGTAATTGTTATTTTAATGGATTTTTACAGTTTCATATTTTCTTTTATTTAGTCTCTCCTGGCAGGTTCCTTCTAATGAAACCCAATGAAAAGCTAACTGTAGCTGACAGGCATAGTAATAAAACTAATATAATGCAGTCCCAGGCCATCTTCTGTCAAATGAATGCTTTGGCATGTTTGTCCAGCTTTTCCATTATATAACCAAATTATTCCACTCTTTATGTTTCACAGGAAGAATGTATATTGGCACAAATTAGAACAGGAACATTATGCAACTTTATTCCTGGAGGCAAAGGCTATCAATGGCTACTAGCCCTGATGGTTGTGTGCTATCTCCAGTATTCGAGGCAGTTAGCCTGTGTGCACCAGCTGCTGGGGAACACGGGCGGGAGGGTGCTGTTGCACCATGTCCTGCTTTGTTGGTCCCTGGCCTACAGCTGGTTGGCCACTGTGTGAACAGAGTGCTGGACTAGAAGTAGCCTTGGTCTGATCCAACATGGCACTTCTTATGTTCTTATTATAGTTACTTTCCTGTCCAAGAGATCTCGTTCTATTGCATCTTAACCTCCTTCAGAGTCTCCTTCCAGTTTCTATTGAATATATAATCCAGACTGCATGTTAGGTTTATTCCAAAGGTTTTACTGTATAACTTTTGAAATATGGTTCTATTAAGGCTTCAATCCTGTACTTACTTGGAGATAAAGTCCCGTCGAAATCATGGGGCGTACATCTTAGCAAATACATATAAGATAGCAATGTTAGAGGGTAATGTTAGGGGATTGATACTTTTTGGAGAGAGAGAGAGAGAGAGAGAGAGATTTGACATCAGAGCCCCCTCTGCCCATCCAAAGCCCTGCCAGCAAGAGCCAGGCAGAGTGGGAGGACCATCAGAAGCACTTTTGCCTCTTGTTCTTCCTTTTTTGTTAACTTGAGCTAGACGGTCTCGGGTGTTGGTGGGGACAGTAATAGGAGTCTCTTCTCTTCCCTCCCTGCCCAGCGTCATTCTTCCCTCTCTGTCCCTCTTCTGAGGTTACAGCAATAACTTCAGAAGAGCAGTAGGTGGGAAGGAATAATCCATTCTCAGTGTGGAACAATGTCATTGGATTCACCCCACTACTTTTTAATTAAAGGTAAAGTAGAAGATGATGTTGCATCAGCATCATGTCGAAGATGAAAAAACAATTAATTTTATTTTTCCATATATAGTAGAGATGCCACGCTGCAAACATTTCTTTACCAAAGCCTCAGTGAGATATTTATGTAGTCAGGACACTGGTGGTTGCCTATCTGTTTTCCATTTTTTGAAATGAACATTTGAAAGCAAAATCTCTAAAACCATGAAATTGTATGGAAAGAAGTCCTTAAGGCATTTAATGAAGCTTGTCCAACGTTTACTTAATAATCAAATCATGATCAAGTAGTAAAGATTTTCTGTGAAATTATTTTCACCCCCCTTCTCTTTGGATAAAGTTAGAATATTACAGCCAATCCTATAAGCTACTATATGGAGGCAAAGGCTTGTAAGACTGGAAGTACTGATTCGAGGTTCACCTGCTTATGTTGGGGCAGGAACTGTATATCCAAATCAAGCACTGTTGCTCTTGACAACCATCCAATAAAAGGGCTTTGAAAGCTGGGTGAGAGGAAACATGACCATTTAAAGACGTAAGGGTTGGGGTCATATTCTGGACCAAGGGATTTTCATTGGAGCTTCAACCAGACACCTGGAACAGTAATAGACACCCACGCTAGTGTTAACCAGTGATTGTGGGACTTCAGGCTAAGAGGGGCAAAGCAGGATATTTGTGACCATCTTGACAAGTTATGGGTACAGCACAAAGCTGCTGTTTTGTAAAAGCCAACCCACAGCATCACACTGTTTGTTTGTTTGAAATATTGTATTCCACATTTTAGGGTTAAAAACTGTCCCAAACTGACTTCCAACATATAAATCTAGAATACAACAATACATTTCAAAAGCCATAAAACCACAATAAAACATTAATAATTAATAAAACCAGTAATAATACTAACATAAAAACATCTAGGCCAATAAAAACAGTAAAAGCCAAGAAATAATTTTAGTTAAAACCACATCATATATCCAGCAACTCAATAAAATCTTTTTAGAAGGAAGCAGCAGAAAAGAGAGCTCCTTAAAAGGCCTGCAGTGAAGGGGGCTGATGTATCACAGTTGGCATTCCAAAAACATGGGGCCACTGCCAAAAATGTCCTCTCCCTCATACCTATCTACCTAGTTCTTAACAGTGAGCTTATCAGTAGGGCTTGACATGAAGTGTGGGCAGGCTGATATATGTGAACGGAGACCTTAAAGTAACTAAATCCAAAACCAATTAAAGCTTTAGAGATCAATACCAACACTTTAAATTAGGCACAGAAACACAGTGTTGAGAAAGCCATTTTTTGTTTGCGGTAGTACTTCTTGTGAAGCTTTTCTTCAATGATAGTGATTGGAAGGTCTCATATCTTCCAAAATACAACTCAAAACAGGTACATTGGTTATAGTCTCTCTTTATTTTCATCGGTATCAATCTCTGGTGGCTGCAATCTCATTTCCCTAAAGCAAATATACTTGTTTGGACCTGCATCTTAAATAGCTCTGGTCAGTGTTTAATAGTTTCATCAATTATGTTCCTCATTTTGATTAAGTAAAAAGGTGCTCATGATTCATTGGAAATATAGACCAGTATCCCAATTGTGACTAGCTGCATGTGGCCAGTCTACCAATTCTGTTGTGTGAGCAGCACCCACTGCTTGCGCAGTGGCAATCTGGAGCTTCCAGGGAGCAACCCGTAAAACAAGCAGCAATGCTCATTTCTGTAAGGGGGCAGGTTAGAAGAGCTCTCCCCCTTGCAAAAACAAGCATTGTTTCAGGGCAAGCACATCGTGGGAATACTAATTCACCATTGTGCAAACAGTGGGGACACCTTGAGCAATGGAATTGGCAGCGCTGGCCCTGCGCAGAACAGAAGCAGCGGCGGGTCATGGATGGGCAGGATTGGATACTATCCCAGACTTTTAATTTAACAACAGCAGCAGCACAACAACAAATGCTTACAAATACTTCAGAAAGAAATATAATCTTCAGAAGCATTCTTTCCTCTGCATGAGAGAAGGAAGGAATTTCTAACAAATTCTACTGTAACAAATCCATGCATTATCTAAAAACAAGATATACCTTTCCCCCCCTTAGGACTATTTTCCCATTGAAACTACTGAAGCTTACTTCTGAGTAGACATGTATGGGATTACACTGTAAAACTCTCAATTACAATCGAAAATATACTTACTAGAGAACAAATCCCATTATAGAAGATTTCTATAACCTGATGATGTGCCCAATCTAAAGTAATTTCACGATTATTAAATTCTTGTTCTTTTTTTTTTTTTTAGTGATGTATTGCTTTCTGTTTTTGTTTGCTTTACTATATCTTTAAACAATTTTCCTTGATTGCATTTTTTCATCCCAGATCAGGAATGTTGAGACGAACCAATGCTTAGATAACATGGGACGCAAGGAAAATGAAAAAGTGGGCATATTCAACTGCCATGGCATGGGAGGAAATCAGGTAAAGATGAACCCTGTCTTCAAAATAATCTTCAAATTATTCTTAAGGCTCAGCCCATGAAACGAAATCTGAAACTAGAGCTTATTTAGTAAGGAGATAGGTTTAACTTCATGTCAGAATGTTACCTCCTGAACATTTCTAGGCCAGGTTGAGATAGAAGTTATGTTCTCCATGCATTAAGATATTTTCTTTCAAAACAGTAATGGGATCTGCAAGGAATTTCTAACACAATGCAATCATGAATTTTGAAAGAGACTGAATAGAATGTCTAGTCCTACTACTTAAAGCTCTCCTGAGATTCCACAACCTTAATCTGATGCTTGTCCCATTCCTGCTGAATTATAGTCTTACCTGTTTTGTAATTAAAATCACTGTATCATACTGCCTTCAGGAAAAACAGAGAACAAATATTTTTCCCGTCTGTTTCCTGATACTAGATTTGGACAGACTTCCCATATTCCATTCTGTAAGCCTTCTATAAATTGGCAGGTCCTGGTTCTGCTCTGCCTGTTTTTTAATTCTTTGTTGATCATTTTTATAATTGGTACATGAGTGGTTTGCTCTTACTGCAACCTTCTATTTCTTTCGTTCATTATTTTTTTTCTTTCTTCAGAAGGTCATGAATGAGCACCAGCAGAACAAGGAAATGGCATATATGCCTTTTTAACATGCAACCTGTTAGTCTGAAAGCAACTAGGAGATTTTGCAACTCATTAGAACGGCAATGCTATGAACTTATTCTGGGTTTATTTGCTTACAAGTAGAATTATTATTGGTTTGATTCTTACTCATTTGCAGGCAGAAAGGAAAACAATAAAACAACCCATCTAAGTCAGTTTCAGCTGGATATCAGTCAGTTGCAGGCATTTTCATTGTTGTTGTGCATGTATGTACATTAGTGCTTGTCTGTATTACATTTAAAAAAAAACAGACAGCAATGAAACATGCAAAGTTTCCTCTCTACCCCTGCCCCACTTTGTTAGTGTAACCGGAAAGGCTAGCTAAGAAGAATGAGTTGTTTTTTGTTGCTGTTCAAAAGCGCATGTGTTAATAATATTATTATTATATTTATATCCTGCCTTTCCCCCCAGTACTGGAACTCAAGGTGGTTTACAAGATTAAAACATGTACAATTAAAACATATAAATATAAATTTGCAAAAGTTAAAATAGAATTAAACCCACAGTAAAATTAAAAACATTGTTTTAAACAATTAAAAACAGTAACAAATTTTTTTAAAAATCCAAAAGCCTGCCAGAACAAAAAAGTTTTTGCCTGCTTACCAATACAAGTGTGCAAAGTACCATTTAAAAAAAAAATCAGTGAGAGATAATACTCGCATTCCTGCAGCCTTCCTTCCGCTGTCACCCATCATTTTTATTTCCCAATAATGCCATGGTGGGAGCTACCATTGCTACCACTACTACCCCAAACTACATGACAAGGTGACGTTCCAAGGTATTATTGGAAAAGAAAAGTTCCAGCTGCCAGGCTGAGGAACCAGCAGGAGCGCTGGTGAGTTTCATAACACTGTCTGCAAAATTCACCCCCTGAAAATAGCTAAAATGCTGCCCCTGTCCCACTTTTACAGCCTTGAAAGTGGGTCATGGAATTGAGAGGGCAATATTTGCTCAGCCTAAGATTTACTCAGTATTGCTGGAAGACAAGGGCACATTAATGTAGAAGGGGGGAATTAGGCAGTTGTGAAACGTCCACAATCAAGGGTCATTGCAATATTCTGTATTTTTACACCTGTGAAAATAGTTTCCTACTTGGGAATTAATTCTCACTTCAATTTTGCTCAAGGTGCCAAATTCAATGTGATACAGAAAGGTCCATGCTTATATGGAAATTTGAAAAGATGTAAAGAATAAACGTAACTATGTTTATGGCCAAGCAATATGTTTCCAAGCTCCAGAGCCAAGTAAACAGCACCTGAGTGCTAAGTCCTCATACATTACTTTTTTCCTCTAACAGGTTGCTCTAATTCAAATTCTGCAAGAGGAAAAAGTTTACCAGATGTGGCTTATCCTGTCAAGTTAGATGAGTCACAGCTGCTGAAATTCTCCATTCTGTTCAAATTGAAAAATACAGATGTCCTTTTAGGGTATGGACATGTGGAACTTGCTCAGAAATACAGGAATTATAGCTTTCTACACCCTGTGTGCCATGCTGAAATCTATTCCTTGTTGTTAAATTAAAAATGCATTTTATACATATGCATTTTGTTTTTACACAGATGTGAAAATATTTTGCAAAGAGCTCTAGGGCATTATAACTAAAAATTAGAACATGGAGAAGTAACACGTGCTTTAATCTGCTTTTAATATATATATATTTTCTCTAAAGCACCCTAATTGGTAACTTAGTATGATTTGCATGCACTATCTAATTGGTAATGCAATCAAGTTTCATTTGCATGCTTTACCAAAGGCTGCATTCAACAATTAATTGGCAAAAGGTTGCTTTCAACAATTAAGAGAGAGCACCTTTCCTGTAGCTTTGATTAGAATACTTTAAATCAAGTGAGAGGTTAATTCATGATAATTGGGAGTCTTGTAAATAATTTAAATACCCGCCATATAGGTTGCTTAATTTGTCTTCAATTTTTTCTGACCTATGATCAACTTTTATCCCCAGTTTGTAGCATGGAACTCATATCTATATTTTCCCTTTTACTATGTTCATATATTTTGTTCCTTCCCTCTTTCTTTCTTCCATTTACCGTACCTCTCTCCTCTGAAAAAATCAACAGAAGGTTGTAGTGGTGCTGCTAGTACATCCCCAAGTGAAACTTTTCTTTGTTGTTCCTCTCATGTTAAAGAAATTACTGGGTGAATCATAATGGAATCATACAATTGCTAGAGTATTATCTAGAACTTATTTAGGAACAAAACTTCTCCATCATGGTCTCTGTGCATCACACATATGGGCTTCCATACCTGTGTGGAGACTCGTTCGGGATCTTTCCATAGCTGAGAATTGATTTTGGCAGGAACCCCTCCGCCCCCCCGCCCCATCCACTGTGCATGCTCCAGTGGGTTCCTGCCTGACTCCTTGTTTCCTTTTCAACAGCCATTCATGGTGCACTCATCAGGAGCTTTGCTAGTGTTTTTTTCAACCACAATAGCTGAGGAACTAGTTATTTATCTTTTTCTTACTACCTTTCTTCATTTTCAGACTTTCTTCTTTAAAAAATGAAAAAAGCTTTCCCCCCTACGTTTTTCTCTTCATCTGTCTGCTCTTTGGATTCTTCACCCCATTTTTCTATAGCATTACGGGTCTTATTCAATAAATGTTCTAAATGTGGGAGCAACCCCGTTGGTATCAATGGGGCAACCATCACCGGAACCAGGACCCTCACTTCCCAGAGTGGCACCATCTGTCTCAGAGGGAGAAATTAGGGACTCTCCCCTCCCAATGGGACAAGTAACCCTCCACATCAGAGAGATTTGACCAGAGAGGTGTCCCCACTGAGTCATCATTCTGGCAAGCAGGATAAAGATGAACCTCGACACGGTTCACAAAGAGTCCAGTCTCGCTTCCCCTGGGGAGATTATGATATGGGATCAGAGTGGTCAATGTGTCCCTATAGACCATCCGCCTGGGAAAAATGGTATCAGGATTGCTACCATGATGACTACTGACATGGCCATAGTTAGACAATTGGATGAAGTGGGAAAGGGTTAGCATATATTATAACCATTTATCTCTTCCAGGTATTTTCATATACTGCTGACAAGGAGATCCGCACAGATGATTTATGTTTGGATGTCTCTAGACTCAATGGTCCTGTGATTATGTTAAAGTGCCACCACATGAGAGGAAATCAACTTTGGGAGTATGATGCTGAGGTATGTATTCAAATAGGGCAGGAATCCAAATTTATTTTTATTAATCATGTTCAAATACTATTGCCAGCAATAGGGAAGACAGGGATATGCTATCAAGTTCACGCTTAAAGGCTTATACAATATTTTTTTAACATTTAATTTCTATTCATCTGCTTCCCAATAAACCACTTGTGTGTGAGTCCTTGTTCATTATTTCAAGGATGCTTTCATTTTGAGGTAATGGTATGTCGCACGATAAAATATATAGTACCACAAAATACTGTCTAGGTGCATAATTTTACATCCATAAATACTACTCCAGCAGAATAGTTGGGAGGCAAAAAAAAAATGGGCACAAGTTTATCACTGTAAGAGGGTATTTTATAAATGTATTAGATAGATAAGTAGGTCCAAGAGTTGTAGAACCGAAGGAGAAGTGGAGGTCATTTTTTTGCCATAAGTAGTCAAACATTTGGATACAGCTTCATGGGAAACTATTCAAGTATCAGATGCACTCATTGGGGTGGTTCACACATGTATGTTCAGCACTTGAAGATGGTAATTTTACATGGCAATTTGCGTGTGTGAATGAACTATCACAGACCGAATATTACAGACTCAAGAGAAGTGAACACAGCCAGAGAGAAATGTTTTATTCAACCAGCAGTTACAAAATAGGTGTTTTTGTCTGGGCTACAAGCCCACTAGTGATACCGTGCACTCCATGAGACAGTCATAAAGGGAGATACCAGGTGTATGAGCCTTCCTAATGTGCAGAGTAGTCAATGAGTCAAGAATGCTAGATTTTCCTGTGTGAAGTGGGCCATTCATCATATCCAGTTGCCTAAGCACACGGTGCCTACACTTGCACATACTCACCTATCTGAGCTACAGTGGGGGAATCATTAGTTTGGCAGAGACCCTGCAGTCCATATAGTGGATGCTTCTTTTCCGGAGGAGGATTCCTTGCATTTCCAGCTCAGTGCTAAAGCTCATTCTGCTCCCATGAAGACTCCCTCCTAGTCATGTCCAGAGGACATTTGTTTTCTTCTGAACACATTTTTCTTCTGAAGCTATGTGTTGTCGTTTTTTCTCCCATTACTGAATGTATCATTTCCCCAAACTGTTGGGGCTGGGAAAGGGAACAAGACCACGGTAAAGTAAGTGATGAACGCAGAAGCCTTAGCTAAGGCAAACTGGACTTTAAGTTATATAGCAGGTTGAAAGATGGACAACTACCTATTTTAAAAGAAGATATGCAAAATATTTGTAAAATTACTTTTGAATGCCTTTTCAATACCGAGTCTCTACAATAAGAGACCACAGGTATTGAAAAAGTAGAAAAAATACTCAAAGCTGATTTTACCAGCAAATATTCTTTTAAAATAATTCCTGTTTTAGTAAAGTTGAATTTATCCAAAATATGAATATAGTTCTTAGCCAGAATTAAAATAATTGAGGAGAAATAAGTATTTTTCTTGAGTTTATTGGGTTGTTCGTGTGCTATTATGCCATCCCAGAACTTTATGCGAAGACATAAAGTTCTTTTGGGCTTTGCTGTTCCAGTCTCTCCAAAGGCATCTAGTTCTGTATTTTGCATTGATTGGACAACTGCAGCTTCCTGTATGGAACCTGTATGGAAGTGTTTCGGAAGCTGCAGCTGGTGCAGAACGCAGCAGCTAGGGTGCTCACAGGGACACCCAGCCTTGCCCATATAAAACATGTGTTAAAAGAACTGTACTGGCTGCCTGTTATTTATTTTATTATTTACAATATTTATATACCGCTCCCCATTCAAAATTTCAGACCGGTGTACAAGATAAAATACAATAAAACAGAATAAAACACCTTAAAATAGATTTTTAAAAGCAAAATGAAAGGAGAACTGTGAACCTTGGCTGGTCATTAAGGAAAGGCTTCCTGGAACAATGATGTTTTCAGGAGGCGCTGAAAGGAATACAAAATTAGCGCCTGCCTGACTTCCAGAGGTAGGGAATTCCATAGGAGGGGGGCCACCACACTGAAGGCTCTTCCCCTGGTGGACTCCAATCAGAGGATGCTCCACCAGGAGCATGCCCTCAGATGACCTCAGTGACCGGGCAGGTTGGTAGGGGAGAAGGCGCTCTCTCAGGTATCCTGGTCCCAAGTTGTTTAGGGTTTATACACAAGTACAACAACCTTAAACCTGGCCCAGTAGTGAATAGGCAGCCAGTGCAGTTCCCTCAGCAGATGAGTTACATGCTGGCACTCCAAGCCGCAGTGGCCACTTGACCCTCCAGCGACAGAGATGGATCTAAGAGTACCTCCACACTATGAACCTGATCTTTCAGAGGGAGTGCAACCCCATCCAGAACAGGCAATGAGCCTATCTCCTGGACTCGGGAACCACTCACCCACAGGGCTTCCATCTTGCCAGGATTCAGTTTCCACTTATTGCCATTATCAACCCCATTACTGAGTCTAGGCACTGGTCCAGGACCTCCACAGCCTCACCTGATTCAGTTGTCACAGGGAGATAGAGCTGCGTGTCATCAGCGTATTGATGGCATTTAGCTCCAAATCCCCTAATGACCACCTTCCATTATATACACCCAGACAACATTTACGATCATCAGAGGAGGTCCTGCTTGTCATTCCAAATGAACAGAATGTTGTCACGAAGAACCTTCATGGTGGGCCTTCTCTGTAACTGCACCCACCCTCTGGAAAACCCTCCTTCGTGCGGTTTGGGAGGCAGAAAATGTAACATCATTTAAGCGCCTCCTGAAAACATATCTTTTTAAACAAGCTTCCCCTGGACTGTAACTCGTTCTGGTTTTATTTGATACTTTAAAATTTAAAAAAGTTTTATATCTTGACATTTGTATGTTATTGTTTTAATTGTGCACTACCCAGAGAGCCTTGGCTATTGGGAAGTATAAAAATGTAATAAACAAATAACATAAAAAGGCAGAACCAGACTAAATATTTTATCTTATTTAGCCAGTCTCATGAATACTCCAGCAGTAACAATTAACGCCAGTTCATTCAGATGCAGGCTAACTTCATCTGCAACTGATCCAGGCTGGCTAATCCAAATAACGGGTGGGTTCATATGATCATGGAAGGAAAATAAGATGTGGTGATTTATTTTCCCTCCCCACATGTGCCAGTTGTGAGCCACACAATTAGCATAATTACTCTTGCCAGGCACACGTAACAGAACCTGGCAGGGCTGGCTGGCTAGGGTGGTTTATGAACCACCCTGAACCCCTAGAACAAGCCATGGTTTTCAGGGTGGTTCCTAAACCAGCCACTCATTCTCACCGGATTTGGATACCATGACAACCCATGGCTTATTTTCCCTTCATGATCATATGAACCCAGTAGCTAACTGACATTGTTGGTCTTCTCATGTGAGTAGTGTAACATGGGAGTAACAAGCAAGTAATGTTGTAAAACTGTACTACTTCTTCCTTGAAAAATAATATCTGAAGAGAAGCTGCAGTTGGCCATGAGCCTTCTTCTCCAATGTTATATGGCTGATGGAAATACATTGCACTTACCGGCAGGTATTTGTGTAAAAGTGCTTGCAACCATAACAATTGCACTGGAATGTAGATTTAAGTTTCTTAATACCTGCTGTTTTGAGTGGGAAATATAAATCTGCAAAGCAGATTGTTTTTTAAAAAATTATGAAATATTTACAAAAAAAAAATAAAGGTGGAAGGAAAAATCAAGAGTGAAGGTATTCTTTCTTCTGAAACAAGAGAATGGATACCTCTTCTAAGACAGCCTGTAGAATGATTTTTCTTCAGAACTATTCTTTTTATTAATATGCAGATTATGCAGATCATTTCAGTTAAGTAATAAATTATTGTACCAAAGCTCATGCAATCTGTCTACTAAGATTTTGTTTTAAATTTAGGTGACAGCCCTACAAAATACAAGATTAGCAACATCTCCATAATTCATTTTATAATATTCTAATGCTTAGATTCAGCTGGAACTATGTTTGGAACAGTTGACATAGTCTATAGAAAACACTGAGATTGTGCATAACTGAAAACATATTTGGCCATAGGTTTTTTGAGGATATATTATACAAGCTTGCAGAAAAATATACAAACATCTTGTAAAATCAGGATCAGCCATTAGATGGAGCCAGTAAAAAGGAAATATTTTATGGTTCTGCGCTGATGGTTACGGGATCTCTGTGAAAGTTTGTCATTACTTTTATTTGCAAGATTTTAATAGATTTCTTTCTCTTATTATCAGCTTTCATTAATGAAAGAGCTATTACTTCATGAAAATATTTTAAATAAAAATTCCAAATACATCCTGTGAGATTACACATATTGAAATGTATGTGTGTGGTTTTTTTAATTGTGGTAATGCTGTCTATATATTCACCTTAGCAATAGCTGCCCTGAGTTTAAGGTTTGTGTGCAGTTTCTTCATTTTATATGGATTTTAAATGAAAACTAAATCTTTGCCACATGAGGCTTAGAGTGGGTGGGTAGGTTTTTGTTTTGGTTCTCTCTCTGTCTGTCTTCTTTTCTTTGCTATATTGAGGTGTAATTTATATAAAAAAGGAAGGAAAGGAACCTCTCGTGCAAGCACTGAGTCATTACTGACTCTTGGAGGGACGCCAGCTTTCGTTGACATTTTCTTGGCAGGCCTTATAGCGGGGTGGTTTGCCGTTGCCTTCCCCGGCCATTATTACCTTTCCCCCAGCTAGCTGGGTACTCATTTTACCAACCTCAGGAGGATGGAAGGCTGAGTTGACCCGAGCCAGCTGCCTGAAACCAGCTTCCGCTGGGATCGAACTCAGGCTGTGGGGAGAGTTTCAGCTGCAGAAACTGCTGCTTTACCGCTCTGCGCCACACGAGGCTCATTATAATATATATATATATATATATATACCAATGTTTAAAATATAATGTTCTTATTATGGTCTTTTTATACATTAAAATATAAGGTTAAAAATAATCTCACCATCATGATAATGGTAGGATCCCTTTATATTTAATATTCTTTAAAGTTATTTCTGTACAGTAATCTTATATTTAATATTCTGTAAAATTACTAAGCACTACAAAATGCTAAAATACTGAGATGATCCAGCCAAATTTAAGCACTATTTAAAGTCCCATTGATCTAAATTTGAGGGCTTAAACGTCATTTCTGAAAGCCCCAGGCTTCTGGGGTGGTGTTCAAAATAGTGTAGTACTCAAGTGACTCTGTTTATATCTTAGCCAACTGAAAAATAGATGGCAACTCAGATGAATGTTCATGATTGATCTTGGAAATCATGATAAGTCACAGGTGAAGAAATTACCTTTAAGGATATATTATCTTTCATGTGTCAAAATTGGCACTTTGAACTGTGAAATTTGAGGCTCAAAACAGACATGACACGGGAAATCCAAAATGGAAACTCCCAATTGTTTTTAATTTTTAAAGGAACTATGGAGAATGCCAATTTTGGTCATAGTTGTAGTACTGAGGAGGGGGTTTAACTGCTTCTCCTGTGGTGTTCGTCTAATCTAAATCCTCTTCCCAGGCTCAGCTGCTAATATCCCCACAGTGGAAAAATTGCAGTCATCATACAGATAGAACAAATTAGGAGTGTGCATTAAAATGAACAGGGAAAAAAAGAACAAATGGAATCCCGCTGATTTCATTTTTCCATTAGTTTTAATTTGTTTTGCTTTGGAGGTAGGAGTCTGCATTGGGTGCATAGTCTAGAACAAAGTGTGCAATTCACAGAAACATCACTGGGGGTAGTGGGCAAAGAAGCCCTATTCAGCCTAAATGCATGAGGAGGGGGAATGTACTCGTCCTGTTTCCGCTCCTTATGCATTTCCTCTGCATACGGAGGGCAACTTTCTGAAGAGTTAAATTGCTTCTTTTAAATTTTGTTTTAACCGTTTTATTCTGTTTTTATTTTCATTTTATCTTGTACACTGCTCCAAAAATTTTCAATGGGGAGCAGTATATAAATATTCTAAGTAAATAAATAAGAGGAGAGTGTCCTGTATCCATGGAAGCTCTACGCACAGTTTGGAATGCTCAAAAATCAACATTCAATATCATCTGAAAAGCCTCCATGATTAAAGGAGGCTCTTCATAAAATTGCCTTCCATGTGTTAGAGGGTTATGGAATTGATGGCAAACTGGCCAGGGGTAATATGCTCCCCACTCCACAAATTTAGGTTGCATACTTCCAGAATGCCTGAATAGGGCTAGAGAGCAGTGAAACACTCTTAAAAGTTCCATTTAGTTTAGATAGCAGTCAGGCTATGTCTCGGTGCCTCTTTTAATTGGTTCTGAAACTAAGGCCCTTTGTCTGATTGGTCTCATTGGTGCCGTAGGTGGTAGTAGAATGCCTAAATATTTCATGCCAATAATATGTAAAATATTACAGTTACAAAGCCGTAATGAATTGTTGAACTCCCACTGAAAGTAATGGGAAATGTACAGTATGTCCATCTTTTTTCAATTGCCCCTAAAATGGAGATAATTTGTTCAGTCTACTTTGGGGATACATAGCAGATCTCATTGTTGACAGATCCCATGGGGGCTTGTCCATCCCTATATAGCAGAGTTTTGGGCCCTAAAGGTCATATGCAGTGTCTGCTGGGGGGCCAGGGGCCACACATGTGCACATGCACCCCAGCAGTAGTTAGGGTGTGTAGCTTGTCTGCCATTAATAGAAGAGCGAGGAGCCTTTTTCTACTCAGCACCCCACATACCAAGCCTCTGTCTACTCAGAACTTAGAAGAGAAAGTCTATGCAGGACAAGCTTCAGAAGTAAGCAGGACTGAATCACCCCCAGACCCCTCCCCCTCTCGGGAAAAACTCTTATCTCATATCAGCAGCTGATCAGAGATAAGAGCTTTTGCCTGTAAGCCCTTTCTGTGCTCAGCAGGCAAAAACATTTAAAGGGAGTGCATACTTTTTTCACCTTTTCTGAACATATTACTAGTAAGAGTCCGAACCTTCATAGAAATTCAACTTTGGGGTAAAGAATAAGCGTAAAAATATTTTATATAACATGCATTGCTCTGAATATCTGAATACAGCCGTGCGCATTTACAGCTGGAATAAACGTAAGCTCTCTGTACGTTCTTGTGAGCCATAGTTTGACTGTGTTTCACATGTCTTTGCTTCTGTCAGTATGTAGGTAAATGGGAATACAGCTTTGAGGTAAGTGTGTTAAAACTGGCAATCCCCATGATTGATTCTAGACTAGTATAGGATCTTGTTGTTCATTGCTGTGGTGGTACATATGACCTTTGTTTAGTTGCTTTCAGTAGACTGTATTTTATGATGACAGACTCTAGATTTCCTATTACACATAGGACAATGTCAATAGGTGAAAATATTTTGTTATTGTGCTTTTAGTTTTTAGAGACCAAAAAAAGGAAGCATATTTGTCGCTAAAGATGTGTAGGCAAAGGGGGCAGAATGTCCTTTATGCCCTGCATATTATTCCAGAATTATATTTGTTTTAACCTGAATGTTGTTATGGTGTTTTGGAATCACACTTGCTAAAGGAATTTCATGTATGGCCTTTTCCTGCACCTGGAGAAATTAGTGACAAGCATCCCATTGATTTTGGTATTAAAGAATATATCTTTTGCTAAGCATATTACAACATTGGGGCATGTACTCCAGAGAGACAAATTGATCAACTCACTGCATTCTGGCTTTACTCATTAAAGTATCCAGATGCTCATGCCAGAGTATACATGGAAGCGTTTTGGAACTAGTCAGAATCTCCAGTGATTTGAAAGAAACTTGAATACCTGCTGGGAATGCAGGGAAATGGGAAAGTTGGATGTGAATGCGTCTGACAAATGGGAGAACAGTTTAAATTATAACTTAAGGTGCTTGTACTATAAAACCTCAGTCACATTTTTAAGCCTAAAAAAACAAATGGTCAGTACGTAAATATAGTGCCAACACATGTCTTGCAGCTTTGAGCAACCAGCCGTTACTTCTGTTTGACAGGTTGGTCTAATAACCCTTGGCAGGCAGGCAGTGACTAGCATCAGCTAGTGTTTTAACTAGCTTTCCACTTCTTTAGATAAGTGGACATTATTTAGATAAGGGACAACACTTCAGTTTTATAAGTTTTAAAGTTATGGTAGCCAAGCAGAAGAGGGTTTGATCAACCTGGCTTATAAATCGGGGAACTTCATCTAGAATGCAGGCTGTTTACTTTCTGCAACACTCCTTTTATCTGTGAACTGCAAGATTAACAATTTCACAGGGTTCATTGTTTTCCTCTAAATTGGCAGGATTAAGTGAAAGGCGAACAGTACAAGAGTGCTGTGCATGGATTTGAAATAAGCTTAGCTTCATTGAATTCAGTACAATTCATTGGAGACTGAGCATTTGGTTGTGTTCCCTTTCGATCTAATGTCTTTTGCAACATCGTTTTTCCTTTGTTTATAATTATGGATCTCCTGAATATATGTGTTTATGAAATATTTTAATATGCAAGATTGTTAAACCTTCCCATTAATTTACCCGCATGGCATTTCCTTTCTGCCAGTAAAAATAGGCGGGGAGGGACAAGAACATGCATTTTAGATCCATAATGAAACTCAAGCGAAAATTGATGTTCCAGCTGCTTACTCAAAGTGACATTATAAGGACATTCATTCTTGAATTTTCTTATTGTTCTCCAAGCGAGTACACTCTAATCACAAAAAATAGTATGCTGCAGTGACTTATTAGACAAAAACCACAAAGCAATATGTTTCATTTAAAAATAAATATTAAACAAAGCTTTTACTCCAGCATAGCTGTAACATCTTTGAGTGCTCTTAATATTGATGGAGGAAGGGATTGCTTACTTTCTTCCACTCAGCTTTCCTTTAAAAAAAACAAAAATACAATACACAAGGTAGTGTCAGTGCAAACCTGTTAAGTAGTTGTGAATGTCATAATAAGCAGTACATATTGGCTAAAATAATTAAAATACAGATATATTGTGTTGAGTTCCTCTATTCTTTGTTGTACTGACACAAATTCAAAGCTCTTTAAAGTATAAATGCTCTCTTCTAGGCTTAGGGAATAGTTGCATTTCTGTAGATGTGGTGTGTTTGTTATATAAACTTGTTCCTCGTGCAAATTTTACGTTTAAAATTATAGCCCTATTCAAATTGACAGATGTTGCTTTCCATGCTTAATGCTGGCGGAGGCAGGCCAGTTGAGCTTATTGAACCTAAACGTGCCAATCCAGAATGTCTGTGTGTACTGAAATATGTGCAAATAGCTTCTGGAGGCTGTTCCATTCTCTTAGTAGATGCCTGCATGCACCTGCTTTAATTGTATACGTTTCCCCCTCCCTTTAATTGAATGTTAAGCCCTTTTAAACTAGTGGGTGTTATTACGGTGTCCACATTGATCTGTGGATCAAGAGCAAAGTTTCCCGTGTGTTTTCAGTAGAATTGTATCAAGTACCTGCCGGATCTACGCTACTGCTTTAATTTATTTATTTATTTATTTATTTAATTACATTTATATACCGCCCCACAGCCGAAGCTCTCTGGGCGGTTTACAACATTTAAAAAAAGTAAACATTAAAAGTATACAATTTAAAACCACACACACACACACACACACATAAAAACAGTATAAAAACAACAGTATCCATTTAAAAACAACAATTGTGGGGTCCATTAAAAACAAACTTAACGTTGTTAAATGCTGTTAAAATGCTGTTAAAAATGCCTGGGAGAAGAGAAAAGTCTTGACCTGGCGCCGAAAAGATAACAATGTTGGCGCCAGGCGAGCCTTTATAACAGTTATAAAGCGCTTTAACTGCTTTAAAGTGCTATAACACTGTTATAAAGTGCTTTAAAGCAATAGTGTAGATCCGGCCCTGTTTTGGACGATATCAGTAATACATTTGCTACTGGTTAGCCAAATTCGGCCTTGTACTGGCAATTTCAGTGAGCAAAAATGGCACCAAAATGGGAGATTTTTCAGGGAGGGCAATTACTCCCTGTGGAGAACCTCAGATTCTCTCACAGCTGCCATCAAATGTGAAGGAATAAGCAGGTAACATTAGAGGTGAGATGTTTTGCCTCCCCCTCCTCTAGGATCCCTGTCAACAGCAGGAATGTCATACAGGTGGGGGGGGGGGAGACAGCAACAACTGTTTACTGCTCAACACATTTTGAATGCTCCTTGCACATAAAGATCTCCTTGCATGTAAAAAACAAACAGGGAAAAGGCTGGGATTAAATTGTCTCTTTGATATCCTAGTTCTCTAGCTATAGGGAGTTTTTTCATGGAAGAGCTTTTAGTTTAAGAAAAGCACTCTTTCCTTTCTGAAAAAAACAAAATCTAAAAAAAAAAAAGTGATTCCCACTTGCAGTTTTAGGCAATGCAGTCCCAAAATCCTAGACAGTTCCTTATAATTTTGTGGAACAAGTAGTTTGATGTTCAACTAGTTTAAAATAAATGGTTCACTTGAAATGGGGTGACCAGGAAAACTGTCAGTGAGATTTGATAAACATTTGTATGATAAGTATTTGAATTAACTTGGTGAAACAATTATGACAGTGGAAAAATAGATCACATGTCTTGTACCTAGAGTGACTAATAGCCATAGCCCCAGTTAGTCATGCACTTGGGGGACAATTCTGGAACATTTTGTTTTAGCACCTACTTCTTGTGACTATGGGTGGCATCCAGAGAGCCCTTGCATGGGTGGAGAGCATTTCTGTTTACATATGGGGAAGGGATCCACTTTCTACCAATTCAACCAACCCCATATTCCAGGCCATAACAGAGGGTCCCCAAGCCCCTAGAAGCAACTTTGAATGCGGCCACAGCAGAAAGAGGCAGGAAAGCCCTCTTGCATGAATGGAAATTTGCTTGTGGTTCTCTGGATTTACCCAATGTTTCTCGATTTAGAACTGGACTTCTTGAATTCATAAATTCAGTCCTTTTCTTATAATGTTATAGAAGTTATGTAATTACTGGGACTGCTTGAAGATAAAATCTTACAGCTGTGCTTGAGAATATCACTTACTGGCATTTGTTGAGAGTCCCGATAGGGATTTTTTCTTCTTTTCCTTTGTTTGTGATTTCTGTTTGTTTTACCATTTTTCTGTTACACAGAAGCACACATTTCTTCATATCATTACCCAGTCATGTCTGACCATAAGCAGAATACAGGATGGCACTCATGGTCCCACAGTGGAGACATGTAATGGCAGCCGTTTTCAAAGGTGGCTACTGAGAAACTACACGCGGCTGGAGGTTTTTAGGAACATATTTTACAGTCCCACTGATTATTTTCTTTAATAAATGTATAGAGGTTGGTATCAAAGAAAGAACTAATCTAATAGCTTTCCTTTGTCCTTTCTTATTCTTCCTCTTTTTTTTGCTTTCTCACTCTCCCTTTCCCCTAATTAGTTTAGTTTTACATATAGTGTTAAGATATAGAACTAGCAATTTAACAACTGCATTTATTTATTAACTCTGGGTATGTTAAAAAAAACAGCTGGAGAAAAAGCCAAACCTGATTGTCTTCTGTTATCTGCTATTTCTCCCTTTTTGCAAATAAAAAACTACATGAACTAGAAAGTATAAATGTTTATATTCTGTTTAAACATACAGGGCCTGTTCAGATGACACTTCAGGCTCTGTGGTTAGCGAAACTGTGGTTCTCTGGGGTTACCACTAACCATAAGCCTTGCTGTCACACACAACACTTTAAGCCATGGTTAGAGCTATTAACCCTGCTGCAGACGGTCCAACTGCGGTTAGTGAATGAGCAGGGTTTAGCAAAATGCATCGCACAAGACACCTTTAACCCTGCTGCTTAACCAAAAGCCTTAACCAGCAGAGTTGAGGGTGTCTTCTGAACAGGCCCAGTGAGTAGCAGCTGCATTCATGGAACAGTTGTATCACCTGATTTAGTGGCTGTGATGCAAACAGAGGTTTGCATTGTTTTTAACAGCTAAAATGGCATCCTGCTCTCTGCAACTCACACCATTGTTACCCTGCACTAGTGCAGCAGCACTGGAAAGCCACCTTACAATAATGCAGAAGAAGTGATGTGTTGTGCTTCTCCTGGGGGTGCTGGTGCCCTATCTCATGCTTTGCTTACGCTGCATGGTGGAGCATAAGATCAGGCTGTTAGTGGGTATGTGAAGTGACATTTTGTCACTGGGCAACAGACTTTGCTATGTTGATGCACATGGAGCAATATGGGCCAGCTATGTTATAGGCTGGTATGCAAACTCTAAAACATGTGATGGTGCATTATAGCCTGTATTGCTGTGTTTGTTATTGACTGCTTGGTCAATGATCACTTTTCCCATCCAGGATTATCCTGTTCAGTCACTGCTCAGTGAATCCCATGTGGAATTGGATCTTAGGGGGAAAGTGTTTGGCTTCTGGGTCCCATACAAAGAGCCCCATTCCAAAACATGATTTACATGTTCGGGAAGGTGATGTAGGCACCTAGTATTTATGTAGCTCTGTTTCCAAGGCATCCACATGCATCGCACACGCAGAAAATGATAGCAGCCATGAGGACTCAAGCCTGTCAAAGTACAGAAGAAAATGGAGTCCAGATGAGAAAAAGGTTGATCTATCATTAATTCAAAATTATCTGAATAAAAGCTCTACAGGTTTATCAATTTTTGTGTTTGCCCTTACTAGGATTGTCTTCAGGGGTTTTGTGTTTTTTTTTAAAAAAACAAGCTTTTGTTTACCTGAATTCTTTTGGGGGCCAAACTAGCTGAAGTGATGATAGTGGGAATAACTCAGTTGACCAACACAAAAAATCCATTTCTAGACAGGAATACACTCTCTTTGAAAGATAAGGTTAATAGGTTGTGAGATTTTGCATCTGGATGCCCAGGTTACAACTGTGTCCCTGAGTATCTTTCACCAGCTTTGGCTTGCCCTCTGCTGGATGATAGTGACCTGATTACTGATGTCCAGGTCCAGTGAACCTGCACTTTATGCATGGGGCTGCACGTGAAGACTGTACAGGAAATTTGATTACTGCAGAACTCCACTAGCCAAATAGTAATGGCTTGTGAGTTGGCAGATGCATGTGACACCTATATTGAAACAACTACCATGGCTCCTAGGGTGTTGAACCCAATTCAAGATGCTGGCTTAAACCCATAAAGCACCAAATGGACTAAGACCTGGACATTTCAGGGAAACCTTCTCTTGTCTAAACCTCCCCAAAGTTTGACATTGGTCAGTTAAATATGTTCAGCCTTAAGTGGAGGCCAGTGTCTAACCCTACACTTTGGAACTCTCTCCCATGAGCTGTTTGTTTAGTTTCCTCTCTTGGTGTTCTAGAAGCATTAAAGGTGCTTTTGGAAGCTGTCTTGTGCTTTTTTAGTTGATTATTGTTTTAGCCATATTAGTTTTTTGTCAGTGTTAATGTGTGATTTTAAAATATTTTATGGAATTTCTGTGTCCTGCCACTCTGGAAGCAGTACCTGAAAAGAAGCATAGAAACCTGTAAGTAAATACAATTGAATAAATAAGAATATTCATATAGATAGTAGATAGGCAGAAATGTGACATATATAAACACTGAGCTTTTTTGATGATGATGATGATGATGATGATGATGATGATGATGATGATGATGATATTCATACAAATGTTGCATTAAAAAAGTAACCTTGCCCATAGGCTTAGCCCTTAATATCAAAAGTTACCACTACAGGTAATTTACAACACTGCCCTTGTGCCTCCACTGTTTGTGTTGCACCAGAGGGACCTGCCCCAGAGCAACCCTGAAAACAAGCTGAAATGCTAGTTTGCAGAATAGGAAAGGTCAGCAGAGCTCCCTTCTGTGAGCTCTGCTGACCTGTTCTGTTCCAAAAAAGAGCATTTTAGCTCATTCTCGGTTGCTTTAAGAAACACTAGCTTCTTGTTGCAGTTATGATGGCCATGCTTAAGGGCAGTACTACCCTATGATTTTCTCAAGACTGTTTCCAAAACATTTTAAAATGTTTCTTATAAAGCAATTGTCAGTTTTTCTTAGAATTGTGTCCCACTATTTAAAAGCCTTTGTAGCAATAATAAACATCTATCCAGGTTACCTATAACAGCCCTTCCCATGTCTACATACATACCCCAATTGTTAAAACAGTATGATTAATTTGCTTCTTTTATGGCTTTTGTTATATTGTATGGACATGGTTCGTCTGAACAAGCTTACATATGTTTGAGCATGAAAACAGGTGTTAAAAATATTATTATGAGTGTTTAAACAGCTTGAGGTTGCTGCAGTATTATCATCCTGATAATGAAAAGTGAAAGAAATTCTAGACAGGGTGGTTTTGTTGGTAATATTTTCCAGTGTAATTGGTTGTTGACCAAACAAAGAAAACTCTTTTTAATAGCATACGTAATGACAGAATAGGAGAAATAAGTGGTTATAGAAGACCATTGAAAAACTCAACAATATGTTTGTCTGACATGAAATTATGCAACAAATACAAAGGAACAGCTGAGGGGAGATATCACAGTATCTCTAGTTTTGCTTGAAACTGGTTAAAATTCAGAATACCACCAGTTTAATTAATCCTAAAATATATTGGTTGACACCCTAAAACTTTTCTTTGAACATAGTAATTTGGCAAACAAGCTGCATAGGTTAACAGTAGTGTGTGTGTGTGTGTGTGTGTGTGGAGAGAGAGAGAGAGAGAATGCTCTATTCCTATAAAGCTGCAAATATGAAAGAGCCTTGAGTGATTTAATATAACAGATGTAGGCTTTTCTGTGTGAATTGCATGACAGTTTGTTTAAAGTAAGAGGCAAACCTCAGGGGAGATGTTTCTTAAAGAGCTTTCCCAGTAGAAATTGTACAAGACATAAAATTGCAAAATGTGATGCATGTCAATCTACTAGCATGAAATAAAGTGTAATAGTTTTGCAAAAGGTCAGAAGTTTTTGTATTCTCATCATTACAACCATCTCAGAGAAATGGCTTCATTAAACAAACATTAATGGTGAATAAATGTTGTTGCAGTGGTGTGCTAGCATATAATTGCTCTTTTCCTTAATGCCAACTATAAAGTTGCAAAAGTTGCAAAATAAATAATATCTGGGGACTCTGAATAATTTTTACTCTTCTGTGCTGGGGATGGGGGAGGGAATAATTCCTTTCTGAATCCTTAAATCAAAATCTCCCCTGATTAGCCCAGTTTAGTGAGAAAAGACAGGTATGCATATTATAGTTGTCTTATTTCCCCCAGTGAGGTTATTACCACTCTGTGGGAGGGGGAGCAATTTTGATTGGAGAAATGGTTTAAAAAATAAAACTATCCCAGCACTGTAGCCATGATCTAACCACCAAGGCAGCACTATGGCTCCTGTTTTCATTCATATATATATATATATATATATATATATATATATATATATATATATGAATGAAGTATTTGTCTGTATGTCCTCAATGAACTCAAACTGTACATCCAATTGTTATGAAACAAGGGTAAAGAAATCCACATTGGGCCAAAAAATCCTAACTTCACATGTAGACTGATGGGGTCTGGGCTGGCAGTGATTGACCAAGAAAGGAATCTTGTTGTGAAAGATAGCTCAATAAAAGCATCAATCTTTTATGTGGCTATTATGAAAAAGTTGAATTCCATATTCTAATTTACTGATTCTGTAATGATAAAACTAGGGAGTTTGGTCTTGCAGGTTGCCAATTGCCCTGAGGAAGGAAACTTCCATTTCAAAAATGTATCAGGCTTGAATAAATTCTGACATGTCTGAGAACTGCTTATTTATTAGAGCACAGACAAAAAATACTTCTTCACACAGTTCACTGTTAAACTGATGGCTGGCAGTCTGGAGGGCTGTAAAGGGAGATTAGACAAGTTCATGAAGTATCAGGCTATCAGTGGCTACTAATACCTCCAGTATGAGGAACAGTATGCCTTTGAACACTAGTCTCTGAGGGACACAACTGGGAGAGTACTGTTGCATTGAAATTTTGGTTGAGAGCTTCCCATCGCCATCTAGCCCACTGTGCGAACAGAATTCTAGATTTGATAGGCCTTTGGTCTGATCCAGCACAGGTCCTCTTATGTTCATATGACATTTTAATATCTCAGTAAATGCCTACCTTTTCTACTGGTCAAAGCATCTTGCTTTCGGATGTTCCTATATTATGTTCGCCAAGAAATCTCTGATAGCAGGAATTCTGCATGTGATTTCCCCATTCAATTCCCCCCACCCTTGCAGGTGTGCCTTGTCATGAAATTAGGAGTCAGAAACCCTTGCCAATGAAATGCAATTTTTCCCAAGGTCTATCAGTAGATCTCAATCTACCTTCCAACCATCTCTGGTTTCCGGAATAACTGCTGTTGCATAGCCAATACTTTACTGAAGGGTTTTAAAGTATTTAAACATACATAAGGATGTGCGTACATACACACAGATAAGTATCTTGTTCACCCAGCTGAAATATCCATGTATGGAAGCCACAATGGCAATGTTTTGCCAGATTAATTAACAGCACAATCATATGCATGTCTACTCAAAAGTAAGTCCCATTGAGTTCAGTTGAGTGTACTCCCAGGTAAATGTGTAGGGGTGCAGCCTAATTTCAGTGTGTAACGGTGCAATCCTACACATGTTTAGCCAGAAAAAAAGCTCCACAATTTCCAGCCCCAGTCAGCATGGCTAGCTATAGGGATGCTGGGAGTTGTAGGACTTGTTTCTAGAGCATGCTCTAAAAATTGCTCTTGAATTTGAATTTATCTAAAGTTAATGTTTTGAATTTTCAGGAACAGAACTAATTTGTGAATATTTTGTTTCAGCCCATCAGTCCTTATTAAAGATTGTGCAAGTTGATATTAGCTCTTGGTATAAGCGTTTTTAATTTTAATTCTAGATTGAACAATATATTAAATATTTCAAGTTTGCTTCCTGCTATTCTAAATATTTAAATATTATTCTGAATGTTTTCCCAGCTTTTTCTGTGTGGAGTAATTATCCCATAGCTACAGCAATTGTTTCTTCATCCAGAATTCTGTGTTGGTCCCTATAGAATGGTTTTTGGGTGAATGAATATCATATGGTTACTGTATTAATTCCAATGTAATTCTAGAACAGCAGTATGAAAGTTAGGTAAAAAATATTTATAAATCCTCATTCACTTTAACAAACTTTTATGGTAATTAGATAATAGTCTGAGGACAAATCATGCTGCTAAATCCAAGGCTAAGCAGGCCCTTGCCTGATACTTTACTGAATGGGAGATAGCTTGAGGCCTCCATCTATGCTCAAAACTTCCCAAAAGACACGTTTGTTCTAAATGTAACCTGTTTAAAAACCCTTATGAGGTATACACAGCCATACTAGTGCTGTCCCTTAAAGTCATTACAGTTAGATTGTTGATATACTCTCTTGGTTATATCCAAAGTTAAGTACATTATCCGAATATATACTATTTAAGGCTATGCATTAAGAAGAAGAAGAAGCCGACTGTGGGAAGGGCAAGATACTGTTTGCCGCCATAGGCAGAGGGGGCCAGACAAAAAGCAATGGATTGTGGCTACAGCAAAGTGAGCACATATAAGAGCAATTTATCATTGCAACAAATTGCACTGTCCAGGGAGGATATACACTAGAAAGGCCACAGGGAGGGAAATCAAGCTAATGTTCATTGTCTCTTTTATCCCAGGGAATTCTGGATAAAGAATTATTGGGATTAGAATAGCATTTTTATGAAACTGACTGCAATAAAGTTGCATCATTAATTTTTTGTGACTCAAGTATTTGCTATTATATTATGGAAAGCGAGCCTGTTATTTTTTACCAGAATGCTGACAAGCCCCATGGTACTAGGCATACGGCGTGCTATAGAATAGTTTTTCCCAGCTGGTGCTCTCCAGAAGTTTGGATTACAACTCACAGCATTCCTGACTATTGGCCGTGCTGGCTGGGGCTGAAGGGAGCTGAAATCCAACACATCTGAGGAATACCAGGAAGTGTTGGGCCATGTGGGTGTGGCTCCTCCCCTTGTCTAAAGACTGCCCTGAAGAAATCTGTGAACAATTTTAAAACTGAAAACCATCTTCTTCTTGACGGTTGTTTTGTTTGTTGTTTTGCAGCGACTTACCTTGAGACATGTTAACAGTAACCAGTGTCTTGACGAACCGTCTGAGGATGACAAAATGGTTCCTACCATGAAGGACTGCAGCGAAAGCCGATCCCAGCAGTGGCTGCTACGTAACATGACCTTGGGTACCTAAAGCCAAGAGAGACGTGCTGGATTTCCTCAGGCCTTGAAAGGTTCTAGACCGCTTGTACTTCACACATTTAGATTGAACAAAAGGACATTCCTCTCCCCTTGCTGCCGGTGAAGCGAAAGGTTTTGAAGGCTCGGTTAAAAGTCCACTTGTCAGAAAACACCCACCCACCTCTTTTTTATTGCTTAAAGCATGTTTGCACTTTTCCCCTCAGAATTTTTTACTCATTCAGCTGAACGCATAAGCGCTTTATATACCATAACATACACTGTTATCAAGACATATGATATTATTCACGAGAAAATCAGACTCATGAACAGCTTACAAAGCTAAGCTCCAAGGTTTTTTTTCGAGTTTTTTGATGGGGGTGGAGGGGGGAAGCGGGCTTGCTGTTGGTTCTGTTATGTAATGTTGCCTGAAAGTGACCATGTTAAATGCCTTATGAAAACTCACTTGCATTGTGAAAGATTATATCATTTGTTTATTAAGTTGATGTGCTCGTACTGGTCCTTCATGGCAACAGAGGAAGAACTAGTCTTTCATCTGCTGCTACAACAGTGGATTGCTCAGCTGAAAGGATTTCTGAGCAGGAAATTTACTGTATATAATGGATGTTTTTCATGTATAGTACCAGGGAAAAGGTGGCATTGCTGTTCATGTAAACATGCTGTAAAATCAACAACACTGAATGAAGGCTATGCCAGCAGATCAAAACTGAATTTATAATGTCCACAAGTAACTTATATATCCTTGGCAAAGTATAAGCCAATAGGAAACATAGTATTGCCTCTGGCCAATTCTCATTACCTCCCATTTGTGACAAATAAAAATGATAGGAAAACTTGATCATCTGAACCACATAGGGTAAAACCCTTAAAAACTGTTCTTATAATTGGTTTACACTACACACTTTACTCGAATTCAAGTTAAACTTTGTTACATTAATTACCCCCTTTTCCATATTGATTGTAATATTTGTTCTTTTAAAATATAGTTCTTGATATTATAGACATATGTAGCAGTTCAACAATACCCACTGAAATCAAATCTGTTAATAAATCTCCAAAACTTAGCAAATTGAACTGTTTCAAATATGACAGTATTGGGTATGGGATTAATTAAATGCATGTCTAATAAGCTGATGGCCTGCAGCACAGCTGCTTCAAAAGCTTAGTAGAAGTATAAATATATATTTTTATTTTAAAAGAAAAGTGATTGTGTGGCATATTGCTATGTGTGGGTATAGGTGGAAACAGTGTTGATCAAACATTGATATCAACGTGGTTCCCATGTTAGGTCTATCATGAGAAATATTGGGTCTAGATGTGCATAAAATAGGCTTAGTTTACCTGGATTTACATATGCTTTGTGTAATCATGTCAATTGCAATGCTAAAATATCTAAGGTGAATTGTGCTGTATTGAGTGGTATGAATTCACCAATGTTATCACCACAATGCAGTCAAGAGACTGGTTAGACCCATCTCTTTCACATTACAGCAAGAGTCTTTGGGCCTCAGGAGAAGATCAGATAGAGACTCTTCCTGTGAATGAGACCAGCCACACCATGTTGCCCTTACATCAATATTATTTGCCTGGAGCTTGAATATTCCTATTCTGTTTTTCCACTCAGGTGGTAGCTTAGAAGAGTTCTAAGCTTGTTAGTATAGTGAAAAGTACACAGCAGTTGTCTGAGCTCAGTGAGGTCAGAGGCAAAAGAATATAAACAGGCAAAGAGCCAGAGGCAGATGACCTACTCTGAGAAGGGCTGGTGGTCAGATATTAGATCAGTGGGACTAGGATCTTGAGACAGGAGGCATATTCAAGGACAGTCTGGTGCTGGTCAAATGCCAGATGAGATGAGGCAAGGTTGGAGTCTGTTCAGAACCGTATCTCAAGGACAAGAAGCTCAGACTAAAAAGCCAATCCTAGGAGAGTTCTTATAGAGGGCCAGTAGCATTCTTATTGACTTCACCTGATTCCTCTAGGGCTGATCGGCTGCAGTTTCCCTTTGCGTCACTGCTAGGGGGTACTGGGAAACAGCAGGTCAGCTTGTCTATTCCTGTACAATGTATTATCTGGAACTGGACCTTGGAAATATGGCCTCTGTACAGACCTTGGCCATTTAGAGAAAGAGTTTTTTTTAAAAAAAATTATCTGATAGAATAATCCTTTGGTATATACATTTTCTATTGATATTTTTCTCAAAGACAGAGAAACCTCTGAGGTCTGCTTGATAATTCATCTCTGTGCAGCGAAGAGCCTTCTTCAGATCTCCTCATTTTAGGTTGCACATGGACCACATTTTGAGGACCAAGCTTGTCCTTGGAGTAGCAGCGCAGTTCATCTGTCAGCCGTGGGGCTACTTTTGCAACAGGCTTCAGTGCGGTCCAAATCTGACGCAAGTAAGCGTTGGTCAAATAGGGCAGAGGTAGATGTGGTCCCAGAAGGCTGAAGATTAGATACTGGGTCAAGCAGGCAAGGCAAGATTCAACATTGAGTCGCTCAGACTGAGGAGCCAGCTTGGAAGGAAAAGTTTTATAAGGCTTGAAATGCATTGACTTGTGAGGTCAGCTCTTCAGGATATGGGCTCTGCTTGCTTGCAGCTCTCAGACCAGTACTGCTGACTGACTGAAGGACCAGAGCCCTGATAGCACAGGAGGTAAGGTGGTAGGGGCTGGATTCTGGAGGCCCATACATTCACGTACGCACACACCCACTCACCAGCTCCTTACATCATCAAGGTCTCTTGGAGACAGATTAAAGTTGTCCAAAAGGTTAGTGCCCTGTTAATGGTCATCTGCAATCTGGGAGGCCATGGTGGGGCTCTGCTTTACTGGAGCCAAGTTGGCTGGTTTGAGCCCAGTGGCACCACCTCACTGTGGCAGGCCACGTGTCTGATGCAGAATGTTTTTTCTGCCCCTTGTGTCTATCTGATTCCATTGCACCCTTTGAGGAGCAATAAGCATCCTACTGTAGTTTCACAACTACAGTAGCAGTGCCCAAACTGCATCCAGAAGTTCAGAGATTGAACTGCTTCAAAACTATTAAAGTAAATGGGTCTGCTCAAATTAAGTGCATGCTTAAGTGCCTGGAGAACCTAAGGCTGTAATGGGAGTAAATCCCATTGAACATAACAAAAAAAATTGAGGAAACATGCAGATTGCAGTGTGCAATGAAGACAATGTAGTGCTGCTAAGGGAGCTGAAGGTAATGATTCAAAGATATCTTTTATAACTTAAGGTAAGGTTCTAAAACAAACGATGCTATTTCAGTGCAGTTAGAGTGATACTAGGAAGGAACAAAAACAACCAAGAAGATTGTGTCACTTTAAAGGCCATCTTTATTCTGTTTGCTGCTAATTCTAGTAAAGATGCCCACATTGACAAGTGCTCCTGCATCCAATGCTCACCCCAATCCTACTACAAAGTGGGTATAAAGGGTTCTGCCACAGTTGTTCTGTTACGTTCCTAAAAGGCCCTGGCAAACTGTTCAGACTGGGATTATTTTAAAAAGTTTATGTGAAAAGGGTTGTAATGTTGGTTTTCTTAGTTTCTGGTGCCCGCTCTCAGTGTTTCGTAGACTAGTAAACTGAGTGTTGTTTCTCAGTTAATTGGCACCCATGACTCAGATTTTAAGTCAAACACTTTACGATATCAACCAGAAGTGGGTTCAAAATTAAAAGCTGCTTTTGAAAAATGTAGGCCTTGATTTGTCTTTGTATTACAAAACAAAGTAAAGCTGCAATCCTGTGCCCACTTACCTGAGAGTAAGCCCTGTTGAACGCAGTAGGACGTACTTTTAAGTAGTCATAATGCAGGATTGTGCTGTAAAAATATTTAAAGTCCCTCACCCTTGACAACTTCATGAAGAAGAAATAGGTGTGTAAACTTTGAGCAAGTGGTAATGAATTCTCTTTGCATTCAAAGGCTGTTTCTGGACTGTTGAGACCCAATAATTTGATTTTTAATTAATTAAATAGCCTTTCAAAAAGAGATTAGAACTGTACTGCTAACCAACATGGTCCAGTTTGTTTGTTTTTTTACTTGAAAGTAATGAAGATCATATCTGATCATATAAATTTTAGTTGCATCTCATTTGTAGATGCTAAATACAGTCTCAAATGAGGCAAATACTAGTGAAGGTGCTTAAGAGTAAAGCTATGAATTAGGGTGGAATAGTTCAGGGGATAAATTTGAAGTAGGATTTTATAATGTCACTGTCTAAGTCCTTTTGCATCATTATAAACTTGAAAATGTGAACACATTTGCAGTTTCAACAGGACATCAGACTTGTAATTAACTATTGTGATAGCTACAGCTTGAGAATTCCAAATGTATTCCACTAACCATCTCTCTCTTGTATTTCAATGTATGGAATAGATAAAAGGTCTGCTGCTATTGCTATATGAACACATCTGGTGAGATTACACCACATCTAAACTGCTACTAAATATAAGATACTGTTTAATCTCAAGGTGTTGAATGAACACCAGCAATGTGTTTTAAATTAGATTATGTGGATTATTAGTGTAAAAGTGTTTTAAAACATTCACACATACTTATAAAACCCCAGTTTCATTGTTTCAGTTTCATTGAAGCTCCCATTTGCCCCATAAGCAGGAGGTGTTCGGGAAAGCTGGATAAGTCCATGTCTTTGCAGATAGGGCCACTCTCAATATCAGTATTCCATATCCATCTAGACCATTCCATATATGATATGGCGGCAAATCCAATTTTAACTCAAGTATACACACACAGGGAGTCTTATCGGAGCCATTCTTCCAATGAGTATATTTGTATGATATGCATGTTTGAAAATGTTCGTCACATTCACATATTTTAGGTGTATATGTAAAACATCTTAAATACATACCTAAAAGGCATAATATATGAAGTGGCCCTTTCAAATGATAATTGTGGACTTGCACTGTATTTTTTTTCTCATGATAGAAGAAGCCTGTGGCATTTGAAGACTTTCTCATAAAGCATCCTGAAGTAAGTGCTTGGGACACAAATACATACAACATTTGTAAGAGTGGGCAGTGGATCAAGAATTACACCATTTCAAATGTTGTAACAGTTATTAAATGTTAATTCTGCTATAAATTTTAAATATTTATACATTTTGTAGAAATAAAATATGCCAGTTTAGTTTTATTCTAGTGTGGATTGTCTTTGTTGTGGGCATACAATAGTGCCTTACAATTAACAAATATAAACCTTTTTTCCCCAGAAGTTCATTTAGTATGAGTGTGTTCTGAATTATTCTAAATGGCAGACATGTGTACAGTATAGACTGGTGAGACTCCGTTCAACTGTCTGGAATGAAAAAGAGACTTCAGCATCAAAAGCTTCCATTCTGACCAAAGAATGCTTACCTACTTTGCCATTTCTGCTATAAGTGCAGCATTGGGTGGATCTGAATGTGTGTGGGCCATCATAGATGTAACCGTTTGTAGATGTAACCACAGACAGACCTTCCATATCTCAAGTCACCTCAAATTCAGTGCTTTTCAATGGAGTCAGTTCACATTTTTAACATTCAGCTGCCAGTCATCAAGTGTATAGTAACCAATGATAGGCTTACATAAGAAGAGCCATGCTGGATCAGACCAAGGGTCCATCCAGCATTCTTTTAGCAGTGACCAACCAGCTGTTGACCAGGAACCCACAACAGCACCCTCCCAACCATGTTCTCCAGCAACTGGTATACACAGGCTTACTGCCTCTGATACATACATGAATCATGCCACAGGCTGCAGTTTCATTATGTATGCATAAATCCCATTGGTTTTGGCAGACATTTTCTGTGCATATCTGTGCACATGGTACCAATCATGGTCTCCAGTTGTTTGTGCAGAGTACTTCACTATAGAGTTCCAACATTCCATTCTGCAAGCAAGGAAATGCCCTTCGTATTCATAATGGGTGTCAACAGAACATTTTCATTCTCATAAAAGAGAGTGGAAAAACATAATGCTTTGGATGGATCCTTCTGTTTTTCCAGACTGCCATAGCTTAAATGGAGGCAAGTCTATCCCAGGCTTTGCAAGTTGGTGAACATCTAGGTCAGGGTGGGCACCTTGGGCCCTCTAGATGTTTTGGCTTACAACTCCCATTAACCCTCACCATTGGCTATGCTGACTAGGGTTGATGTGAGTGGTAGGCCAAAACATCTGCAGGGTCATAAGTTGCCCAACCATTATAAGGAAAAACTAGGGCCTGTTTTGCTGTATCGGTATGTGGAACCAGAGACAACATCTACAATCTTTCATCTCTCACGCTTAAAGCATCTCCTTTCTAAAGCTTCCAGAAAACTGCTGAGCTTTGCATGGGAGCCACTGTTATAGGACCTTGATCTGGCACATGATGGCTGGTATATATAGCCTTATGTATATGTTTAATGTGTGTTGGTGGGGGTGCATGGAAATATGCCTTCAATGTACTGTTTGCACAGATGCTTATGCACATGCAAACTACATATGAATGGCCAAAAAAAAAAAATTCCTGGTCATATGGACTAGCATATGCATATATGGTTTGTGTTTGCATAGGATCTGTGCAATGGTACAATGAATGCATTCAAGTTGGGCAGCTCCAGCTGTCTTTCCTGCCCACCATGTGCTTTCAGTCTACACACATGGAATATCTGCATAAGGTTCAAATTGTCTGTACATCAAGACCATAGCCTTGCAATGACACTGGTAACTAAACTAAAACATTGCCAACATGTGTGGGATGCTTTTTCCCAAATGCCTGGGCCATCTACACACATACACAAGGGCTCATGAGTGTTCCAGAGGTATTTTCTCTCCCACCACTGCTACAGCAGATAATAGCCCCTCCTTTGCACCACATTACAAATTGCTTTTTCAGCTTCTCCAAGTTTGAAAGGCAATACGGAGGCAGTTGAGGGGACAAAAAGATTTGCATGGCTCTTTGGTTTATAGTCATGGTGCTTAATTAAAACCACTCTTAAAACATCAGTAATACAGATGGTGCAAATATTTTCGGAGACATATTTGCAAAATAAACTTTTGGATGAATAATCCCTATGCATCTATAAACATTAGGATGGATGTGGTTGTGTGTGCATAAACTCTCCAAGATGGGGAAAGGACGTATTTTTAGAAACACAGCATTTTTTATTTCTTTGCAAAAAGCCTGGGATACGACTGGATAGTTTTATAAAGCAATCGTCATAATGGGTGGTTTGTGATGATTGTCATCTACAGCTTTACAACAATGCTCTCTGATTACATAAAAATATGAAATCTTGTCACATTTCCATGCTTAGAATTAACAGATACTCAAGTATCAGTTCATGTTAATATTTAAAGGGTGTTTTTTTTTTAAAAAAAAATCCCTTTTTAATATTCTGCTTTGAATGGATAATTTCTGCTCTGCAAAATGCAAGTAAAAGAGACTATTGGAAAAATAAAAGATTAGTGCGTGAATGGGGTGCAAATTAAATCTCTCAGGAGACTGAAGGGATCAGAAGCAACAGACAAAATGAGTCCACTTGATCACATTTCTAAACAAAAAGTAGATGTTATAGTGCATGTTATAATTAACAATGATGAGTTCTGATTAGATTGATTCACACTCTAGCATGGATTCAAAATGTGTGATAAGCCTATTAACCATGGACCATTTTCAAGATAAAATAAGTGTTTAGAACTGACTTTCAGTAAATATATGCAGGTTCAGATCCAATTGCAAACAGAACTCCACTGTGGCAGTGGGTTTCCTATCTCTCTTCCCCACTGCAGCCCCCCACGTCTCTTAAGATTGAAAAGCCAATCTTAAGGATAGAAAGAATGGTTTGGGAGTTGGCACAAGGAAAGATGAGCTAGATTAAGGGGCAAGTCAATGGAAGTTGCAGACATTCATATCCCTTGCAGAAACAAGTGCTTTCTGCTTACACTACAATCCCTTTGGATCCTACCCAGAATTATTAAAAACAAAAGAACTTCACACAAAAATTCCTACTGGGATCCAAAGAACCACAGTGGCTCCGTGTAGTGTTGGGTCAAGGTTGGGCAAGACACCTTGAATGGGCCTCTCCTTTAAGTCTCCCTTCTCCCCACCATCATCTGCAGCTGCCATTGCTCCTCACCTTCTTTCTCATGATTGCTACAACTTGCTTTCTTGGCAGGCAGAGAACCACTGAGCAAGTAGGCAGTGGCATCTACTGCTCCTCCTTCTCATCGCCACTGTCGTCTGGGCCACAGCGAGTAACAGACACAGGTTGCAATGGTGAAGAGGAGGACTAACTCCAGGATGCGGTTCTTCAGGAGGTGCCCGATCATGCCGACCCTCGAAGCTGGCCCTTGCTCTGTTCACCCAAGAGGACGTTAGGCCTGTATTTCCAAAACAGCCACCCTCTCTACTACACAGTACACTTCCTTTAGCAAGATTCCAGGCTTCCCAAAGTTTATTATATGTTACATTGGGGGTGGGGGCATGGGGTTCAAGGATGGGATTAAAAAAATTCCCACTGGTTGTGGCCAAATCTTTGGCCACCTCTGAAGTAGTCTTTGGATCCTAGCCCTATTGACTTCTTTCTCAGTAACTGAATTGCTTAATTACCAACTGTGCTAATTGCTTAAGAAAGGTCTCTGTTATCAAGCTATCTGACTTGAAGTCTTGACTATGCAAATATTTGGGGCAGGGTGGGGTGGAGAAGAATTGCTTTTTTATTATTCAACAACTTCATTAAAAAAACACTAATTATTTATTATATATTATAAACAGTTGTTTACTCACACATTTGTTTCTGATGAGCTGAAGTTTTAGATACAGCACCCTTCACATAAATGAGATTGAAAGAAGATTTTGAATCACTACAGTGATTATTAATGTACTTGGGAATGAAGCAATTAACTGAAGATATCTGTTAATTATAGCATGAATATCATTTAATGACTCAGAAAATAATCTATCAGGAGTAACGAATGTAGACTAGAAACTTTTTTCTATGTCACACTGAAAATGTGTTTCATGCTACTCCCAATATGAAAAGGATCCAAGGTCCAATCTGATTTAATCTTAATGAAAACAAGCTAAAATGTTCTTAAGTGTTGATTATTGTGGCGAAAACTTAAAGGTGCTTCCCCCCTCTCTTAACATGGATGGATGGAAGACTTTCTACAAGTGTTACTAAGTGGGGGAAATAAATCTATGTAGGAATATTTGAAAGAATATTTGAGACCAACCCACAAAGTACCACAGTGAAATACATTAAGTCACAACTAATTGAAGACTCATTGTTTTCAATGGATCTGTGTATTTTCAATGGATTGAGCAGGGAGTGAGATCACACTTCCACGCATTGACTGCACATAGGCTATCCCCATATAAGTGGGGAACCTGAATTTGCAGAACTCACAACTGCACATACAGGTTGTCTGTATGTGGTCTCTGTGTACATAGGACTGGTGAATGCATGGAGGTTGGGGTGGGACAACAGGCATAGCTGCAGTTCCTCTTCCACATGTTGAAACAGATTCTAAACATCTGAATAGGGCTTTTCATCTAATAACCACCAAATATCAAAATGCATGGATATATATATATATATAAACCAAGAATGAAAGGAAGCATCTCTAGTGAATCTATTTATTAATTTATTAATTACATTTCTATACCGCCCAATAGCCGGAGCTCTCTGGGCGGTTCACCAAAACTATGGCCTTTGCTAGACCTAAGGAATATCCCAGGCAAATGGAGGGGTTATCCCTGCCTGCTCCTGGTATCCCCTGTGTGTCATTTGAATGTACAGGGATGATCCCGGGACGATCCTGGGATATAGGCCTGATCTAGCCATGGCCTACGATAGGGGGTGGTAAGAAACGAAGTTACACCGGGTGTGGTTGTTTCCACCAGTGTGTATATGATACATCTTTAGAAACACACTGTGTTTTGAGGTGCCAACTGATATTTATTGATATAAAGGGGTTGGCACTAGGACTGTTTTTGTGATCAAGAGAAGCAATAAGAAATATCCAACCATTCTCAGTTCGCGATCACTGCCAAGCATCTTTGGCAAATATTCCCATTTTGGTGACACTCTTGACATGTGTGACACGGACAACCTGAGTGACCAATGACATGTGGTAAACTCTGCCTGCGGCTTTATGAGTCAAGCCGTGGTCTTTAAGGCATTTCAGTTTTCATTCTCTATTCAAGAGAACAGTTATGTAAAAGCCACTCTGAATGAGGTTCATCTCAAATGTTTCTACCTGACCATATTCAAGATGTGGTCCTTGATCAGCTTTGGAAACTGCTCTGCAGTGGCCTTCAGGGCTTGATATTGTTGATGATGCTGTTCAAAACTCTGGCTTGTTAGGGGAGCAATGAAACAGGAGCCCCAGTCCTCCTGATGAGTTTTTGGTTATTGAAGCTGCTAATGCTGGTGGGAAGAGCCAAATGGGAATGATCAGGCAGCAGCACAGCACATCTGCTTGTGAATGATACAGCCAGGATTCTCCAGAAATCTGGCATATCATTTTGTGCAAAAATCCTTTCCATCCACAAGGCATTTCTCATTGTGATTTGTTTCAAGTAGCCCTTGCTCTCCATTTTCTCAGAACTGGAAGCCACTCGTCAAACAGGTTTTCAAAACTTATTTCAACAGGCAAAACATGGCACACCAGTCTACCAGTGGTGAAGATGCAGGGAGTGTGTCACCACAAGTAAGGAACCATTATCACACTCCATTTTATTTTTCCTCCAGCGTGTATTCCTGAAAAATAATAACCTACGAAGTTTGAAAGTTTTTAAAGCATACCAATCCATTTCAGAACTTCACTTCACTTGATTCTGTACATCTCATTCTGGATGGGATTCATGCAGCTCCCAAGACCTTGATTTCTCCTCTCCCCACCTGCAAAAATACACCCAGTAGCATTAATTTGATGCTTGTCACCTGACTGTAGCATGTAATGAATTCACTTATGGCCACCTAAGCCACACCATCTGTTCAATGTCACTAGACATTTAATCTAAGTAATTCAATTCATTGCTGCTGTTACGGAGATATATAGCTGTCCCCAGCCTGTACAAGGCCATCTTTGCTACCTGGAATTAATCATCATCATCAGTTTCTAAAGTTGGCGGGCTTCCGGTCATCCTCCATCAATAGAGAATAGCTCAGTTCTTGAAAATCTTTATCCATCCACTGCTTAGGCATCATCTCATTACTATATCTTGTTCTGCTGGATGCCATTTAGAGGCTAAAAGCAGGGTTATTTTGGCCAGGACAGACAGCATTGTCATCAGTAGAATCAAAATAGGCAAACCTGCTTAAATGAGGAATTACTATTTCCTCAGCTTTTCCTTATTTATTCTAGTCAACCTGATCTCTAATTCCCTGTCTTCTAATGGCATTTTATCAGGTGGGAATGCACAATATCAGCTATAGATAGTTCTGGAAAAGCATGTAACAATCAGTGGGTCTTAAATAGTGATGTCACCAAAGTTCGTAATTACTTGATCAACAACACAATCCTATAACTATCTACTCAGAAATAAATGCCATAGTGCTCAGGGAGGCTTTCTCCCAGGTGAGTGGGTGTAGGAGAGGTGAGTAGACTTCAAGCTTGTGAGATCTACTTTGTGGTTTGTTTGTTCATTTGTTAGATAGTTTTTATTAGAATCTTGTGATCCGCCATTTGGAGTCTGGTGCAAATTTAGAATTAAATAATTCTTAGCCCAAGAATTTGTTTTGAGCACCAGAACTTCATGAAGTTCACAGTCCTTCCACACAGACAAATCCACTTCTGGAAATGAACTTTCTTCATTTCAGCAGTATAATTTAGGATGGTTGTGGTGGTGGGAAGTCATGCTGTTGTTGTGCCTGTTAAAACAAAAGGAATCAGAAAACCTTGCCAAGCTGCTGCAAAACACCCACAGATCTATCAGCAGATCCTGATTTATCTTCCCACCCCTGTGATACAGGACTACGGTATAGGAATATGAATTTATCCAACTCATAATATATGGCTTTATATTAAACTGAGTAGCATTTCCTCCCAAAGGTCTGGCCTGGAATTGAAACAAGATTTTGTGGGTGCACAGTCAACAGCAGAGCAATCATCCAATGCCACCTGCTTTTTAAAATCTTAAAAAAATAGATTTATCTCAGTCTAAATTGATTTTAGGTTGATTGGGTTTTGTTTGCTGCTTTTTATGCCTCCATTTAACTTTACTTTAGGGTGACCATATGAAAAGGAGGACAAGGCTCCTGTATCTTTAACAGTTGTATTGAAAAGGGAATTTCAGCAGGTGTCATTTGCATATATGGAGAACCTGGTAAAATTCCCTCTTCGGGGTGCTCTGCCCTCTTTTAAATCTGGTCACTCTAGTATAGCTCCTGCAGCTTTAACTGCTGTGATGAAGAGGGAGTTTCTTGATATATACAAATGACACCTGCTAAAATTCCTTTTTCTGTGCAACTGTTAAAGATAAAGAAGCTCTGTCTTCTTTTTCATATGGTCACCCTACTTTACTGTTACATTGAGCTTCTCTACATTTTTTTTAAAAATTGCATTGCTTTACTGGGAACTTTCTGCTTCCACTTTCATTCTGGAATTGTGATCATCACATTACATGGGCAGCCTTGTGGTTTGAATAGAATATGTCCTCTTTCTGCATGCTCCATTCACTCAAATGAAACACTGCCATCTAGTTGTGGAATTATAGCACAACAACAAATTTACATGGCACTAATTTTGCAGTTGTTTCCCCCCCCCCTTGATTATCTCTGTGATTTTTGGAAGCAGAATAACCGGGGGGGGGGGGAAACCATGGGAGATGTACTGGATGATGACGGTGTTGTGTAATGGACCTGCAATCTTCGGTGAGTGGCCAGTCACAAGAGTACAATAAATCATTCATTTAGGGAAGCTCATTGATTTTATAATTTTATGTATGCCATCCTCGGACTGCCTTTTGTAGTAGGGAGAAGTTTAGGTTTTTTAAAAATAAATATACTAGGTAATGAGTGATTTTCTTTAAAGTTCAGCCTTTGGCTACAACTTGTTTTACTCCATACTTTGAAAAGGAAGTGCCTCTGGGCATTTATTTATTGTCATTATTATATGCTGCCTTTCAGGAGAGAAACCCTAATAAGGCAGTTTACAAGTACCTTAGCAAGGCAGCTTACAAATTCACATCATCAGGGTCCTTCCCTTAGGGCAGTTGATGGTTGATGGTCCCGAGACAGAGACAGTCCAGCTGGAATAGGAGCAGCTTCCTGGTGTCATCGTCATCTCCCTCCCTCTCTCTGGAATAGCTTTCATAGGGCATTTGATGCGAGATGGTCCTGTGGGACAGATTCCTCTGTATCTACCAGATCTACCACACTCCTCTGAGGGTTTAAGCACTAGCCCTTCCCTTCTTAGAAGTGAAACTTTCTGTGGGGGATATTTTTTTCATGAGAAATAGATCATTAAAAAAAGAAGCCAAAGACGTGTTGCTATAAACCAATAGGGTGGATCTATTTTATTTTATTTTAATATTACCAGCATGAGATTGTTCTTCATGCATGAACCGACGAGCATTCCTATCTGTCAGTCAACTTCAACCTCTGTAGCATCCAGAATTCAAAAGCTCTCCCTCTGGGTTCCTGCTCTTTTCCAAGGGGCACGTGCCACGGTATAATGTGGAGTGCGCTCATCACTAGGGGTTGAGATGTGACTGTGCACTTGCCCCTCAGATATGGCACCTGTCAAGCTTGCTTGACAGAAGATCCTCTTAGTGCCATCGCTCATTTTATTACTTTCTCCGCTCGAATCTGGGGAAAACCCATTACATAATCTTAAGACAGTCAAGAAACAGGATCTATATTCTGCACCTTCTTGCAATTGTAGAGCTGTGCATACAGTCCCTTTCCAGTGAGAAATAATTAGCTGAGTGTTAGCATCCTGAACAGAGTTTAAAGCAGTAGTGGTTGGCACAAAGCCAGGCAGAAGAATAAAGCAATTGGAATAAATATAGAAACAAATGTTTTAAATAACACATTTTTAAAAAGTAGCAGTAAAATATGTCATAAATATGAGGACTTGGATCCAGCATATTTGTTCCACCAGTGGAAAGGATACCATTGGTGGAATGGGAATTCTACATCATCTCCTCTCTCCTGCAGCCCCCTGCACATCCTCCAAATCTGCTCCAGAGGTGAATTTGAAGGGCTATGGGGGGCTGCGGGAGATGGGGAGAGGGCACAGATATCCCATTTCTGCTAGCGTTACCCTTCTTCTGTTGGTACAATGATGCTGGATCCAATCCAAGAACTAAATGATTGACATTGAGTGTCATCAGACAAGCATATTATTGCATGCTCATTATTATTTTATTTATTTATTTAATTACATTTATATACCGCCCCACAGCCGAAGCTCTCTGGGCGGTTTACAACATTTAAAAATAGTAAACATTAAAAGTATACAATTTAAAAACACACACACACACACACACATAAAAAACAGTATAAAAACAACAGTATCCATTTAAAAACAACAATTGTGGGGTCCATTAAAAACAAACTTAACGTTGTTAAATGCTGTTAAAATGCTGTTAAAAATGCCTGGGAGAAGAGAAAAGTCTTTACTGTCTGCTCACAGTTTTTCATGGGTTCTTTTTTCAATGCCATCCACCTCTTATGCATCTCCTGCTCCTTTTGTTCTGTTTTCAATCATAAAATAAGACAGAGAAAATCTGATCTTTCGGGCAAAAGCAAAATGTGTCCCCATTTCCTGCTGTGTGCAGGAGAAGCAGTGTGATAAAAACGCCCACTGAATGGGCCATGTGGTCATTGCTGTTTTCTTTTTCTTCCCCGTGTGAAGAAAGAGGAAGCTGTTCACTATTGTGGGACAGCAGCAGGAGGCAAAGCGATGATAGGGAAACACTCCTAATCTGAGGTTATAAAATACTTTTTTCCCATGAAGCCCCTCTAGTGTATGATTTGCATAACATAATCTGAAGCAATAGGTCCCATCTTCTGCTGAATAGCTACTCTCTACTTGTGGAAGGTAGACAGGGCTTCTGTAAGAAATGAAACCAGATTGCCTCTTTGGTTTCAACCCATTCTCTGAGCTGGTTCATTCATTTGCTGGCTGGCTGGCTGTATGCATGCATACAGCCAGCCAGCTGTAGGCCTAAATGCATGCACCCCCACCCCATGCATACAATGTGTGGATTCCACATGCATAAAGGCGATCAAACCTATGCATATACAAATGTATACATGCATACCATGCATCATCCCATGATACAAGAAATATATTCAGGGCTGCTTTCCCACCAGGAGGCTGTCTATACACAGGGAAAGGCCCATGGTGACTGTGGCCACAGCTAGACCTAAGGTTTATCCTGGGATCATCCAGGGTTCGCCCCTGCCTGAGCACTGGATCCCCTGTGTGTCACTTAGATGAACAGGTTTGACCCCTGGACGATCCAGGGATAAACCTTAGGTCTAGCTATGGCCTGTGAATCTACACTGCACTGGTTAAACAATACAGACACAGCTTTGCAGCCACCATGGGGCTTTTCTGTGATGCTGCAGTTTGAAAAAGTCAGGGGTTTACCCTGACTTTTTCAATTGAGGCAAAGTCAATATGGCACTTCTGCCATCTGATGTCGCTCAGGGCCAATCCGGTGGTGGTGCCTGGTAGAAGATGACCGGCAATTGGTAGCCTTCCACCAGGAAGAGGGTGGGGCTGCTCCGTTATCTGAATGGCCACCCAGAAGCCCCACACTTCCTCTTTGGCATCAGGATTACCCACCGCCATCCCGGGATTACCAGACGCCACCCCAGGAGAGGGAAAGCACAGTGTTTGAGAGGGAGGTGGCACCAACCTGGCGCCGTGAAGATAGCCCCAGGTGTCCAGGACCCCAGCCAGTGTGAACTGTTTTATTATTAAAACGTATTTGTGGAGTAAGATCTTCACAAAGAATAATGTATTTTGTTTATCTCAGGTTTATGAAGAGGATGAGGCACTAGATATATGTGGCGTATGCCATTGCTGAACAGCCTTTTTAGAACAGGGGCTCTTGAGCCATGAAAGAAAGACAGCATTAAATAGATTTATTCCTTCTGGGCTCTACCCACTCAAAAGTAGCTGTTAGTACCCAATTGAAACCTTGATGAGTTTAATCAGGAAGGAAGTTCAAGTCTGAAAAAAACAAATGGCAGAATCTTCTTTTCAACAAAGAGGGAAAAGAGAAAAACAAAGACGTATGATGACTTTTTTGGAGAAGTCAAGCTAACCATTTATAAAAAAACAAAACCTTTCCTTGTTAGTCCATAAAAAGTAGGGCAGTGGGTGGGTGATTTTTTTTCAAACTGAGGAAGAGACTGAATCACATTCCAACTGTCTACACTCCACCCACACTCCAAATGTGCAGGTAATGCTACATGTTTTGGGGGTTCCTGCGATAAACTGAGGATAGAGGCTGCAAGGCTTACCTAAAGATACGGGGGGCCAATGGGCCACGCTTCCTCTAAGCACACACATCTTTTCCCAGATACTCAAAATACAAAGGGTGCAAAGGTGAGACGAGGCAGAAAGAAGTTGGGGAGGAAGATGGGGAAGAGGAAGAGAACTCTCCATTTTCTCACCTCCCTCTCCTGTTCTCTTCACCCAGTGCAAATGTTTGCAGGTCCCTAGATATTGGGATTTGTTTTGGGATTATTCTAAAACAGTGATATTCAACCAGCGGGATACTCAACCAAGAGGGGTTTTCAGAAGGGTTTGGGGGCATCACAACAACAACAAAACCAACAAAAATTGTGTGCTAGACCAAAGCTTATTTTTACTAGTACTGTGCCAAAAAATTCACCTAATTCCCCCCCCCCCATTCTCATTCAATTTGACAGAAAAGAACCTGCTTTCAAAAATGAAATTCAATGGAGAAGAACATTTTGGAGAAATTCTCTTGGTTTGGGTTTGAGGTTCTTGTGCTCACTTCACTTACAAGGTTGTGAAGGCGTATGTGGGGTTGTCCTGACTTTCATTGTGCAATCATCTTTCCCACAGCCTGGCTGGGGAATGCTGGGAGTTGTAGGACTTTTCTTAACCTAAATATGCATAGAACTGCACCCTAAGAAATGGAGCTGTGTTACTCTTACTTCAGCCATGAACTCACTAGGCCCTCGTCTTGACAATGTTGGGTCTGCATCTCGGGGCGGGGCGCCACGGCATTGGCGCTCCTTCCGACCATCTACAGGGGAAGGAGCACAGTTGTGGGCTTTCTGTTTGGTGCTGCTACCACCAACAACCCAAGCACACACACAGCAGTTCCGGGGCATCTGGGAGCATCCGCACCCCCTCTTCCAAAGTTAGGGTGGTTCTTGTTTTTTAAAAAATGTCTTGAATTTAGTTCTTTTTTCTTTTCTTTTCTTTTTTAAAGCTGTAAATGTAAAGGATCTCATTTACAGCTAAATGGGGGGGGACAAGGGGGGAGGAATGGGGTCCCTCACAGAATATCCAATCCCCCTTTAATTTTAAAAATATTTTTTTAAAACAAGGGTTCACAGAGGTGTGGAGCGTCACTCCAAGCTAAAAAAGTTGAGGTAAGTACCTGACTTTTTTAGAGTGGAGCTTTGGGGCTTTGCCCCTGGATTACTTCGGAGTGGCGGCTGCATCATGTAGATCACCTGCTGCCACTTCGAAGCTACCGTGGGGAAAAGTGCCCATGTAGGTGAGCCCTAGGTGGCCTCCTGTAACCTAGTGCCTCTTCAGCTTCTCAATTAAAAGCCCAGGGGAAGACATTATGAGGAAACTCCTTTCTTGATGCTTTTTCAGATCAGAAAATGCAGGCAGCCAGGGTGGCTGCAGAACAATGGAGAGACACATAATAGAAAGAAAAAAACCACACAGCACCTTTGGCCATCTCACAGTGTACAGGTAAGCTCAAAAACAGTGGCCGAATCTACATTACTGTAGCTGTAACGTTATAGATAGCTCTGGATGACATCAGTGATCACATGATGTGTTCATTATAACATTATACAGAAAGGTTTTGTACCATTTTACCTTTCGTTGTAACACTTCTGTAACACTTCTTTCAGTGTGCTCTGTTGTAACGATGTCTTCTGTGTCGCATTGTGAAACTAATATCACATGATCCCTCACCGGGCTTCCTGTCTGATGTAACTTCCTCTACGCGCCTTCTTTGTTATAACTGTACTATGCGCATATGCGCATCCTTAATTTAAATTAAATTAGACATTGGCTACGTGCATATGCGCATCCTTTAATATATATTTTTTTAAGGTTTTTACCTGAGGTAGGTTGCATGTAATGCCACGGAAATAATGTTTAAAAAAATGAGAAAGATTTAACACATTCCGTTGACCAGGCATCCCTACACTTTCCTCAAGAGACAGACAACTCCAACAATCCACAAACCACTCTCTCTGAAGAACTCCCGCCACAAAGATTTGAAATTAAGAGCATGCGCATAAAGGAATGTTAGGTAGAGAGGCATGGAAAATACAAAAACAAGGAAGTGGGAGGCGCAGAGAAAGGACAGTCTGGGAATTGCAAGGATCACAGAAACGAGAAGAAGAAACAACACAGACAACGGGGCAACGAACAGTGTGCTCTGCAACAACGTTACAAGAAAAGGTAAGTAATGCTACTGAGCAACAAGGTAGTGATACAAGTTACAATGTTACAAAGGCTCAAAAAAGCGATACAAGCAGAAGTGTAGAACCACACAGTATCCAACAATACCACTGTGCTCCTGCGAATTCCGTTGCTCCAGCAAAAAAACCTCCACCACACCTGGGGTTAACACACTCCCTACCTTCGCTTCTCCATTTGTGTTTTCATTCCTCAGTTGCTTCCTTTTTCAAGAAGAGGAAGTACCCGACGAGCAGGAGGCCCCATTGAGTCCGCAGTTCTAATGACACCGCTTCTCCTGCACACAGCAGGAGAGAGCAGCAATTCCGAGTTTTAAAAAAATCAGACTTAAAGAGGGTTATTTTTGTCGCGCAAGGAAGTGCAGAAGGGGCAGAAGGGGCGTGGGAGGCAGACAACGTCATGGGAGGGACCTGAGCAAACTCTGTGAGTGCCCAGGAACGAGCGTGCAATAAAACACTTATCGTATGGAGCTTCAAGACCCACTGCTAGTGCAACAGGAAGTTAGCACTTCCTAAAGTAACCCTGAAAATAACTCAAAACTCCAGTTTTGAAATGGGACAGGTCAGCAGAACTCTCTTCTACAGGCTTCATTGACCTGTCCCATTCTGGAAACTAGTAGATCTGATCCTTTCCAGTTGCTTTAAGAACTGGTAGCCCAGTGTTTCATTTGCTGGTGCATGGGTAGCATAGAATACTGCCCATAAACTTGGGGGATCTTTGAAGATGGCTTAGCAACTTTGAGCCTATTAATATGTTTGTAAACATTCTGAGTATCTGCCTTACTTGGCCAGCCACTATTGTCCATTGCATTATTATCACACAGGAGAAAAATATCTTCAGACCAGCTATAAGAATATAGTTTCCTGTTCTAATAATAACATCAGTCGACAAAATTCAAGCCCTTTTTCCCCCTGGGGAGCTCTAGAACTAGAAACGTCAGGCACATTTTTTATTTAATTCAAAGGGAAATGTGTAGTTTATCTGCAAGCGGACTGTAATTCCCATCCTATTATAGTGACTGGAGCCTTGAGTTAGCTGTAGCTTAAGATCCTGCAGGACGAGGCCTGTCAGGCTGGGTCAGCATTGTGATTAGGAAATACTGGTTGCGGACTCCAAAGACAAACATTTAATCATGTCAAAAGGGATAAAGGCATTTTACACACCAAGATGTGGGTGTTATTTCTAAACAGTTTGCTGCTACACACACACACACACACACACACACACACCAATTCCTCCCAGTCCACACTCACTGTGACCATTTCTCCAACCCACACAGATATCATCTCCTTGTAATCTAAAATCTTTAATGCTGTGTTTTTATTTTGTAGGTCAGTCTATTTGAGTCCCTGGATGTAGCCCAGAAGGCATGAAAGCAGAGGAAGAAAATGCCAAGCAACGAAGTGGGAGAAAGCAGGAGGGGAGCGAGCAGAGGCTGAAACAAGGAAAAGCCCACAACCCCTTGATGCTGGGCTTTGAAAATACAAATGCCATGATCTAGGCGGATTTAAACTGCACCCATTTGGATGGCCATTGCAGGCTGCCATGTTCTGTGATTCCCTGCCCATGAATAGGAATCCTAGAACAAGGACAGAGCTGCCAAGTTCCGTCAGGCCTTCCTATGCTCCAACAGCCCCATGTTAGGGCATGTCCACAAATTACCCATTTTTAGGGAAGGTTTGTTGACTAGTGTTTTTTCCCCTAGTGCATAAGTGGCCACCCTACTAGTGTTCCAAATAAGACCATGTCTCTAAGGCCTCATCTACACCAAGCACAATATTCCACTGTGAAAGTGGTATAAAAGCTGTATTTAAGAGGCAGGAGCCACACTACTGCTTTATAGTGGTATTGAAATGCACTGACAACTATTGGGGCCCATTGACACATACCATATACCACTTTCATACCACTGCATCTTGCTGCTGTGGCTCCTGCCTTTTATATACCGCTTTCATAGTGCAATATCCTGCTTGGTGTAGATAAGGCCCAAGTTAGAAACTAACTCTACAGCATTCGAGTACAACCCAACTCATTCCTGCACATGGGAAGCATGAGATCATACATGACTGATGCTTATGTGTGAACCAGCCCTGAGGGGGGGGGGAGAACAGAAAAGTAATTAAAACTGTGTGTGTGTCTCTCTCTCTCTCTCTGTGTGCGTACTTCTGAATTTTCTTTCTCTTATTTCCAGAGAAAGTAGGCTACACTGAGTTTGAATAAACTGCATTGTTTTCAGCTGAAATTCCTCAAGGTAAAATGCCAGCCTTAACAACATTTTGGTCCCATTTTTCTTTTCTTTTTTAATTATGTGTATTATAATCGGAAGACATTTTTTCTTGCCCTGAAGAGCTGCAATTTATTGTAAGAAACTGACAAGAGATTTTGAGGACAGGGAAAAAGGAGCAGAGAGTTAAAAGTAATCAATGAGCTATAAGGAAGTGCTTGCCTCAGTAGCGTCTACTTTGGCTGGCAGCTGTTGTCCAGGTTTGCAGGAAAGCATCTTTTCAGTCCCAAACACCTGACATCTTGAAGGGCAAACTCCAGGACATGAACTTGTCGTACATCAGGGATGAGAGAAACCTCCAGCCTGTGGGCTGGATGCAGGCGACAGAGCCTCCCCCTCCTGCTCTCAGCCTCCCCTCTCACTCCTGCCATGCAGCAATTAGGCTGTCTAAAAGCCTCTGCCCTGGTTCAGACAACACGCTAAATCATGCTGCTTAACCACAAAATGCATTCCCTTAACCATTTTGTGGTTAAGCAGCATGGTTTAGCATGTTGTCTGAACCAGGCCTCTGCTGCCTACAATAGAGGCTTTTAAAAGTGTAATAGCTGTGTTGGGGTGTGTGGGGGAGCTCCTTCAGAAGGAGTGGGTGGGGGATCGTGTTTCCCTGCCATCCAATACCGTTGCTCTACTCCCCGCATTGGGAACGAGCTCCAATCACATCGAGAAGTGTGCAGAGACCATGTAGCCCCAATAGAACAATGGGAACAGCATTCTTTCTAGCGGAACTTTCCTGCACACGGCAGGAAATCCTGACTTATTTAGTTGTGTTTTCTGAAGCTTATTTTAAAATGGGAAAACTGGCAAATGGAGGGAGTCACGTGGCTGGATTACTGCGTCGTCAAATGCCCCATGGAGAACTGTGAGTGGCCAGCTGTGAGCGTGCGATAAAGCGCTCACCTGATATGATCCCCCATGGGAGCAGTTTCAGGAGTGAGTCACTGCTGGAGAATTAAGGGTTAACTCACCTTGTATGCTGTGACTGCCCTGAATATCATCCCCACTGCAGCAATTAGGCTTTTGGGGGTTGCATTGGGGGAGAAAAAGGAAAATCCTACTGCCCTGCATGCTCAGACCCCTGGAAATCGTCCCCTGGATAGCAAAGCAAGGATCCCTCTCTCAGTGCGGAGCAAGTGAAAGCACTTGTCTCTGATCAGCTGCTGATGGGCAATAAGAGCTTTCCCCTGCTTACTTCTGAGCAGTCACCTAGACCTACAGAGGCTTGCCCTGTATACCTGTCATTAGACCTAATGCTCATGTTTTTGAACAGAAATGCTATTTGAAAGTACTGCTGAGTCATTCCTGCTTCCTTCAGAGCCTTGTCCTGCTTAATTCTGAATAGTCATCGAGACATGCAGAGGCTTGCCCCGTTTGTGAACTGCCCAGAGAGCCTCGGCTGTTGGGCAGTATAAATATGAAATAAATAAATATGTGTGATTAGCCATGTGGCTCACAGTTTTTAGCAGAAATGCTATCTGAAAGTACTACTGAGCAATTCCTGCTTTCTGCACCTTGTCCTATGAACTTTTATCTTGCTTACTTCAGATCAGAGATGCAGAGGCTTGTCCTCCTTATTTGTGAGTAGACATGCTCATCGTGCTTACATCTGGGTAGACATGCTTTCAATTCAAAGCTGGTAAGAATGGAATTTGGTGAGGGTTTTTTTTTTTAGCCCCATCCACATTTGCCTGCGGCCCTGAAAGAGGTTCCTCATCCCTGCAGTAAAACTGTAATACCACAAAAAACCACCCATAAAACTAAATAGTAATACTAATATAATACTAAATACTAAAATACTATTATGAGTATTATTATTGTTGTTGTTGTTCTGTAGTACTAAACTATAATACCAAAAACCTTAATACTAAAATTAATAGCTAATGAGACCCAGCAAAACTGCTAACAAAACCAACAGTATCCAGTCCAGTATAAACACTAAAACCCAACACATCATTACACCTAAAAAGCTTTGCATACGTTCAGCAACCTGACAGCTTTAGGTGCCCTTTAAAGGCCTGTGGTGACGGGACCGGCATTGCCCAGACATGGGGCCAGTGCTCCCTCCCTTATGCCCACCAGCCTAGTTGTTCTCACAGGTAGACAGGTAAATGGAGCCTTGGATGCTGCCTCAGCATCCAAAGGGCTTGAAGGTGTTCTTCTTGATGGCTACATATGTCCTCCTTGTAGGCTTCCCAGTGGGGCATCTGGTAGGCCACTGCGCAAACAGACCACTGGACTAGACAGTCTTTTGGTCTGATCCAGCATGGACCTTCTTATGTTCTTATATACATCTCCCTGCTCTTAAACCCAATTGCAGCAGGCTCCATTCAGTGGTATGTTTCCTCATTGCCTCTTCTCCTAGTCTGTTCATTTTAAATTAATCCCATGTAGAAAGACCTCTGGAGAGTCTACAACCAAAGGAATGGGAACAGTGCCAGTTTCCAAAGGATTATCTTCCATGGGGTGAGATTTGGCACATCCTTCTCTCTGAGGCGCAGCGCAGATTGTGATGCGAACTTTTGAAAGATTTGAGCTTGAACCTGGCAAAGCAACTTTAAAAATCTCTTGAAATGAATACATTGTGTCAGGCCATGTCTAAAAATATCACATTCAGCTGGTTGTCTAAACACATTTCTTAGTGTCATTCTTTGGCAGGTTTGTCACGAGAGGGCAACTGGTTTTATCTAAGGTCAGCCAGTGACAACGTTGTTGACTCAGCTCCGCCTTTCAAGACATAAAAAAGCTTCTGTCAGTGCTGAGATTGATTGGAGCTACTTTCTAAATCATTGTTTTTAAGATTCCCCCCACCCCCCACACACATTCTGCTTCTTTCCATACATTATGTCCATTCCTTCACTGTCACTCTTGTACCATTGTCAAATGCATGATTTTACTAACTGCTTAGTAAATATGAGATGAATTTTAAATATACAGAGGAAAGTTAAAACAGCATTTTAATATACAGGTTTAATACTACACAACCTGTGTCACAGATCAGAATTCATGCTGCTACTGTACATCTTGAGTCTCCATCTTAATTCAGAGTAAGGAATGTGGGTTTTTTTTTAAAGAAGGCAAAAGCCAAATAGGCTGTCCAAATAAAAAGGGACCCACAATTTTCTAGCCACACAGGCTGTTCTTCAGGGAATCCAGTCTATTGTCATCCAAAGAAGGACTGTAGCTATGTTAGTGTCTAGCAGCAAAAACAACAAAGATACTTGTGGCAACTTCAATGTTAAGGTTCCACATCCCTGCCTTAAAGGGTAAGGGGCTTATTATAGCATAAGCTTTTGTGGATTAAAACCATTATGTAAAATAAACATTTCTTTCTGGCACATGTAAATTTCAGGCAATTTGTTGAAACTTTCTTTTATTTTATGAATGTTAGAATGACCACCCCACCCTCAATTACCCCTTTATCATGGTCGAATGCTTTTTTCCTGTTGAACCTTAACTAAGGATGCACAGCTGTGCATCCTTAAATTTCCTTGTTCCAAGATTCTAACCACTACACCACACTGCCTCTCTAATTATTGCAATGTATTCTGATAGGGGATGCAACTGGGTGGGAGGTTGTTGTTGTTTTAATAAATTTAATATAAGAATACCAGTCTACACAATGAATGTAACATCTAGGCCAGCTCTGAGAAGGACTAGCTCAGATCTAAGAAAATGCTTAGTAGATGGTGAAACATTTTCATGTAATGCCAATCAATGTAGCTTTTTTTTAAAAAAAAATATATATCTAGTCCTATTGTTCGTAACACATACTAAAACATTAACATCACTAAATAAATCCAGGTCCATAGTAAATTATCTTTAAGCTTTCTAATATAATTATTGAATAAGATTATCATCAGATAGATTTGCTGGACCTACCATAATATGTTGAGTAAGTGCAAAACCTAATGACTTGTAATGGCTCTGGGTGTGTGATGAATTCTAACTGCAGGGTTTCTTCTAAAGATTTCTCACTGTGAGGCAAAGCTTCCCTTCCTGATGAATTAGTGGGCAACATCAATATGTTACAGCTCAAATACACTTAGCTTTAGTGAGTCATAAGGGGAAAATAGAGTGGGTAATATATTACATTTTATAAATCATATACACCACAGATTCCACTTTCCAGTGATCAGAAGCACACTCATTTCCCTAAGATGTGTAAATTTCTGCCAGCCACATCACGCATTGCTTTGTTTGCTTGTTTTAATTGTGTGCCTAAGATGTTCTAGGTAGGGTGCCTGTGCACATGGACACACACATCCTTGGATCCTTGACAACATTACAAGGGATAGTCACAACAAGCTGTGCTTCAGGTGACAGAGTGCCTTAGGGTGGATTCCTGCACTGAGCAAGGGGTTGGATTCGATGGCCTTATAGGCCCCTTCCAACTCTACTATTCTATGATTTGTCCAATCTTGCTTTTCATGAGGCCTCCTTTCCAGAATCATATTTCACTTAGCACAGAATGACAGACAAAACAAGAAACCGCATTAAACTCCCCACCTTCTTGGGATTGTCTATACATTGTCTTTGCCCCAGGGTGGCTCCGAATTGGGACTGCATTGGTTATATGATGCAGCCGATGATTCGGAGTGTTCCCGGGGCAAAGAGCTTCCCTGCCCAAGAGAGGAAAACGTGGCTCTTCCTGGTCTGTCCTTGCTCGGGCGCTGCTCCAGGGGCTTTCCCGGGTGGAAGGCAACCTGCCGTTGGTTGCTGGAGGCTGCCCAGAGGGGGAGGGGCAGACCCAGTGAACCTAATGGCTTCCGGGAAGGCTGTGCTGCCTCCCTTCATAGATATAACTTGCCGCCACCCCGCACCAGTGATACTGCAGGGTTTGGAAGCAGAGCGGAGCCAACTCGGTGCAGTGAAGACAGCCCCCTTGCTCTCAGAAGCCATCAGTGCTCTTCCTTCATGCTAAAAACATTTCCTGTATCTGCCTGAAGATGATCACATTTTTAAACAAACACACGCACACACAGAGCATTCTGTGGTGCAGACAGAGAGAGACTGCTTAATGTTTTCTTCTTTGCTCCTTTTCCATCTCAAGCTCTTTGCTCCCTTCCCCTTACCACCACAAGGGAAAGATTAAAAAGCCCTGCCTATCTTCCCTATGTGCATCTAGCAGCTAAGTCTTTCTTTTCTTTTTTCTCTTTTTACTCTAGTGTAGGCACAAGGCCCCCAATCTGGATCAGGACCGTAGTGTGGGGGGTAGGAAGGCTTTTCAGATCTGCAGGCTGCCTTGACAGCTCCCCCTAAATCCCTAGGTTTCTCTGCTGTGGGATAGCGCTGGGTAATCCCCATGCCAGGATGGAGTGAGGGGTCTCCGGTGGTCATCTGGGTACTGGAGCCACCACTCCTGCCTCCCCTCCCCCTCATCCTGGCTTACAGCGACCAATCAGGGGTCACCTTCAGCCAGGGAATGCCTCCGCAGCGAAGCTGGAGCAAGGTTAGATGTCGGAGGGGCCATATTCACCTTGCTCCAACCACAAAGTCTGGGTAAGTTCCCATCTTTTTCTATTTGCAGCTTCGCAGGAAAGCCCCGCAGTGGCTGTGAGTTAGCTGTAGCGTCATATAACGCTCAGCCACCACGGCTTTTAAAGCATATAGACAGCCCCCTGGAACAGCCCCCCTGTGTCCACTCTAGAGTAAAAATGGGAGTGGTGGATGTAAAGGAAGCACGCCCCAGCAGAAGCTGGCCTATAGACTGGATTTAGCACAGATCCCCAGAACAGACACTCATGGCTCACAATTTGGAGGTTTAAGACCATTTATTTAGGAAACGGGTAGGTTACATGGGATTAGCAGACTAAAACTATTAAAACATGCACATATATCAAAAGAACCCAGAAAGAGCAAGCAAAAGAACTAAAACTACATTTCATACGTCACCCAACCTTGGAGTCAGCCAGCCGCGCCGAGCTCCCCCCATAGAGTATGTTTTTTTCCCCAACTCCTTCCCCCCTCCCTTAACTTTGAAGCGTAGATCGTTTCACACCTCCGCCTGAGATGTTAATTTCTCTCAAGGCCGGGCGGACATGCCACAGCGTTCTCTGGCTCCACCAGTCTCCCCCATGCAGCTGGGCCGCTTATCTCCCTCCTATGGACCATAATAAAATTTAACACATTAAAAGACAGGCCAGCCCCAAGTTCCATTTTCCCCATCCCTTACAGTGGAGAGACATAACTGCCAGATCCACAATTAAAGTAATGTCTATTTTGGCCTTTGGTCGCTACTTGGGCCGGGGCCATGAGAGACTCCTGCCAAACAGGGGCAAAATTGTCAGAGGTGAGGCACCAATGATTTCTTTAGTGGGAAAATGAATACTTCAGTGCAGCTTCCTGCATCACTCCAAGACAATTGGATTTCATCCAGCCATTGGAAAGCTTCAACAATATATTCGGAAAGAAAAGGTATTTTATCAGGCAACAGGAGTGATAAAAATTTAACATATTTGAAATTAAAATGGCCCTCTGGCACCAAATGTATAGGGTGCATATTGAACTTTGTGGCAACAATACATAAATGTTCCAGGCTTCGCTTTAATGACTGTCAGTGAAATGTCAGGTTCTTACTGAATATGGCAAAAAAAAAAAAGGGGGGGGAAGAATAAGTGAACGCTTTTCTCCCGGCTTTGTAATTGAATTTGGCTTCCGTCATTATAGGTAGAAAATTGTTTACTAACTGAAACAAATAGCATGATTTGTTATTTTGTGATTTCAAAGTACTTTGTGTCCTGTTTTTGACTGCTTTATACCAACAACCTGAATAAGTTATGGTGTAGAAAATGATTGCTTATCCGAGTAGATTTTTCAGGCACTACAGGGCTAGTTGGTAATAAAAGTCACCACATTGGACTTGGTTGGAGAAAGAAAGCCAGCGGGTTGTCAGGCTTTTGCAAAAGGGACCTATAACATCAAGTTGCCCATCAAAGTATTTCTTAAGTTGGATTTACAGTTCAATCCTATGATTGTTTATTCAGAAGAAAATCCCACTGTTGTCTCTGGCTACTAAGTATGTTTAGGATTGTAGCCATAACTTATTGACTCTAGTTTGGGAGTGGAAAACATATCCCGAAAGCAGGAATGAAGGCCACTTAGACAGCTCTGCTCCATTTGTTTAGCTGTACCCATGGAAAGTAATGGTCCATATTATTGGGCCAAAGGAAAGGTCATCTGATTTCTATAATGGAATTGGCCCTCAAAGTGCCAAGAACAAAGCCATAGTATTAGGGGTTATTAGAATAACATTTGGTGCAACACTTTATCAATGGGAACAGTCCAGCAAAGGTGAAACATTTTGGGGTTTTTAAAAGTGCCTCCTCTCTCTCTGTGTGAGTGCATTTGTGCTCGCATATCTGCACACATGCACATGGCCCCTGCCACTCCAGCAGACACCTGTGCACCCTTCTAGATCATGCCCAATGCTGGTCTGTAATTTCTTCTTAAAAGTTTTCAGGAGGGTCATGAGAGACACAATCTATGCAACATAACCCCTACACATGCATACTCTTCAGTATTTGTTCGGTAGCAGCTAGGGGTGTGCGCTCCGCACTGAAAATTTGGGGGTCCACCGGACCTCCAACAAACCTCCGCAATTGTGGTGCAGTTAGGGGGCAGTTTTAAAAGTGTCAGAAACCATGTGGTGTGCTTGGAAGATCGTTCGGAGGTATCTGAAGGTTATTTAGGAAATGTGAAGGCACATTTCATGTTGATGGATGGCTAACTGAACACATTTCCATATTAGGAAGACACCAAGGGGTAAAGAGGGGAAGTTTTGAGATTGACATCTGTGGTTAACCAATAGCCACAGTCTCCTCCCTGTCCCCCCTCCAATCACAGTGCTTAGGGGGAGGGATTGTAAATGATATAACCAATTTTCCCCTGTCCTGGAACTCATTTGTTTGCTAGCTCATGGAGCGAGAAAGAGTCCATGTTCCACGCGCCATGTGCACTATCGTTGTTGGCTGAAAGAAAGGATTTAGGAAAAATGGCTCACTTTATGAAAATAATGAAAACCATTCCATGTAAATGAGTTGTCGCAGGAAGTGATGGTGACTGGCAGGCTGTGGAGATCCATACAGTCTCACAAGCCAATATTAGGATACAGTAAACAATCTTATGTCAAAGGCTGATCTGTGTACTGCAAGTATGGACACAACTCAGCAGGGCGTAAAGTCAAGAAAAGAAGGGGCGCGAGAGAAAAGTTTGCTAGTACTAGTATATCTTCTGTTTTGAAGAAAGGACTCAAGTTTATATGATTTGAAAAATATATATAATAAAGGTATTATATTTGTTTGTTCTAGTCTGACCTCTCATAGAGAAAGCACACACACACCATTTCATCCCATTGGAGCAAACAGTCAGGGAACAGATCGCTATTTTTATAAACTGAAGCAGATCTCTATTTTTACAAACAGAAGATGCACAACTGCACATTAGCAAAATAAGGGATAGGTCCTGTGCAGTTTTGTGTGTGTGTAAGGGGGGGGGGTGAGGTGGAATTTTTAATTCCCCCCTAAAAATCAAGGGATGAGGGATCTGCTTTAAACTTGGCATGGCTAAAGCCATACTTAAGAGCTACCAGGCTGCCAAGTTTCATCTTTTTATCTTTAAAAATGACAGAGATGTATGCATTTTTGTTCATTCCCATTGACACTTTTAGTGCAGTTCTCTGTATTCTGTTTCTGCAGTCCTACAATATATAGGGAGCAGATTAGTACACACACAGCCAAAGGTTTCTTTGATGTTTCCATAAGAGCATAAGAAGAGCCCTGCTGGATCAGACCAAGGGTCCATCTAATCCAGCACTCTGTTCACACGGTGGCCAACCAGCTGTTGGACTGGGAACCACAAGCAGGACATGGTGCAACCCAGCAATTGGTGTATGTAGGCTAACTTCCATTCCTGAAGAGGCAAGCTGCTTTTTTCAATTTACATTTTAGTACATGGAAGGTGGATCTCCTCTTTGGTATATGTTTTTACTGCGCTTACTGCTGTATTCAGAAGTCAAGAAGCATATGACGCTAGTAGAAATAAAGACTCAGACAGAGAGAGAATTCTTCCTATCTTCAGCTTTAGGGGAAGAGGAGCTGGAAAGTCAGCATTATGAGGTAAGGGAGAAACCAAAATGAGCCTGCAGCCAAACTGAAGGGGCACCTCTCCTTCCCTACCCCCATCTCTCTCTCACACACCATTCCTTTTGTTATTTAGCCCAATGAAATTACACTAGTTATCAGGTTGCAACCCACAGAACATATATCTAAAATTCACTGAGTAGGACTAGGGTGGGCAATGTGCAACTCCCATTGGCCAGAGCCACCATGGCCAATGGTAAGGGATGATGGGAGTTCTAGGCCAGAACATCTGAAGGGCCACAAATTGCCCACCCCTTCAGTAGCAGAGAAAGCAGCTGTGCCTCTCCTCTGCAGACCTAACAACTGCCCCCCTTCGCCTTCTGTACTAGGCAGGACATCAGGTATGTCCCACACAACAAAGTGAGGGGAGGAGGACAGGAATGAGGAAGGAATTGGCTGGAGAAGCTTGGTCTCTCCTCACACTGAAGGATTTAAATGTAGATGAAAGTTCTACAGGTTGCAGCCTGGCAAACCTGGATACTACCCACACTGGGCCCTCAATGGCTGGGGTGGCAGGTTGGCAAATATTTATTGAATGTAGGTGCCACTTTGGGTCCTGGAGTAATTTCTGTTTGAATGTTTACATGACCAAACATCAGAATTAAGGACAATAGCACTTTGCAAGTGCCTCAACTTAAAATATGCACAGGATGGGAGAATCTGCATCAGTGTATGGCAATTTGCCCTCTTTTATTTCTCCCCCTCCCCCCATCACTATCAATGGATAGTTACAGAAAAGCAATGAAGACCAGCGGGCACCATGACTGATTCCTAAGGTGTCCTGTTAATCGGTAGTGTAGAATATAATGAGGTTGTTATTAAAGCCTGCTGCTATCTTCAGGCTAGCATTATCCCAATTGGATTATACAGTCATGTACTTACAGAGCAGTGACTGTTGCTTTGTGATTTTTAACGGCTTGAAGGATAAGGCAAGTGGAAGCCATAAATCACTTGTTAGGAACTTTGAGCCAGATTCTGCTCCCTTTGGACTTAATGAAGCTTTTGCCATTACTACCACTGAGAAAAGAACAGAGCGGGCGAGGATGCCCGTGCTGCAGATTTATATTAGTAATAAGCGAGGAGAGACAGTTTCCCAAGCAGCGGGAGTGTAAGAGATTCAACTCCTCTAAATCAGTAATTGTACATGCTTCTCCCAGATTCATAAAGAGAGCTAGGAAAAAATGTTTAAAAGAAAGGACAAAGAGAAATAAATTATATATTGGGGGAAAGTGATGGTCTAGACGTAGAAATGGCTGCTAATAAGTCTTGAGTTGTCCCATCCCAATGCTCCTTGTGGGAGGACATGACGTAATGGCCATAGGTAGGACATGCTTAGCTTCTTCCACATGTTCCTTCCCTGTGCAAGAGTTTTGGATTAGGGAACCCTACTCAGCATGGAGGGTTCCGGGAGGCCCTGCCGTGGCCCTGGCCCTGGCCCTGCCCACTCCTGACCTCCCGGGGAGGTCTGCAAGGGCAATGAAAAGCTGTTCAGCTGAAAGTGCTTACACTGCTTCACACGATCAAGAACCCTGGCTTATCAGGATTACTGACCATGTGGGGCTCTCTGGCCACATCAGCCAAATGTAGTTGCACTGCCCGTTGCAAACCTTCCCCAGAGGTTGGTAGTGGAGGGGCTGGGGTCAGAGGACGTATCCCCAGCTTTTTCCATGCTTACAGTTAACAGGTGGATACCTGAAGATGGCAGAAGGATTGGGTATTATTATGTAGTTCGACCATATTAAAAGGAGGACAGGGCTCCTGTACGTTTAACAGTTGTATAGAAAAAGGAATTTCAGGAGGTGTCATTTGTGTGCATGCAGCACCTGGTGGAATTCCCTCTTCATCACAATAGTGAAAACTGCAAGAGCCCTGCCCTCTTTTGTATCTGGTCAAGAGGGCAGGATGCCTGCAGTTTTAACTGTTGGGATGAAGAGAGAATTTCACCAGGTGCTGAAGCATGCATAAATGACACCTGTTGAAATTCCCTTTTCTACACTACTGTTAAAGATACAGGAGCCCTGTCCTCCTTTCCATATGGTCGCCCTATGTTAGCCAACACCTCTCCTTGGGCATGTCTACACCATAGGGTGTAGAGGGAGTGAGCGGGATGGATCATGGCCTTACCTGCTTCTGTAATCCTCCCCCAGCATCTTGACAGCTGCATGACGTCCCATAAGGAAAGAGAACATCACGGCTGCCTTTTTTTCTCTTTCAACAGGAGAAGGAGTGCAATTGCGTTCCACTGAAAAAGTTTTAAAAAACCAAACCCAAACCTGCTCCCCATCACCCACCCCCGATGGGCACAGACTGCCCCTGTGCAGCTTCGTGCCCATATTAAGGGCACCACTACTCTTTGGGAGAAAATGATGACCCGGGAGCAGTGGCCACACAGCCCACGCTCCTCTGAATGGTCTCAGGACTGCAGAAAAGTTGGGTTTTCCGCGGTCCCAGATATCCTGGGGAAAGCTCCTGGTCGTCCCGAGTTGCTCCTGAGATCCCCTGTGCATCATTTGAATGCACAGGGATGACCCCAGGATATAGGGCTAGTGTAGACATGGCCCTTGTGTCCACCCTTTCTTGGCACATTCACTGGTCCACAGAGTTTTTTTAAAAAAAGAACAGGCAAAGGGATTTTCCCAACCCCTCTTTTCTCTTGTACTTGGTAAAGGGCTATTGTTGGCAATGAGTTACTTCTGAGTAGACATGTTTAGCCCACACCTCTCGCTGTGTCCACCATTTCATGATACAACTTTCCCTTCTGTCAATCAGTGCTGCTCTGCCCCCCTGAGCCCACACTAAAGGCAGTTGAGGTCACACAGACTCCCAAACCATGCTGAAGTCACTGTGATGGGGAAACCCATCAGAAAATGAGTTTTCAAAAAAGGTGTTTTACAGCATGAAAACCTGTGCTTGCTACAGAGAGAGGTATGCATCATGTGCCGCATTCATCTGGGAGGCACAGTAGAACTGGAATAAATGCCCTGTGTAGATGGGGCCTTGGTCTGCATCTCTTTCAAGAGCCTCTTTGGACACCTCTTCATACAGCATGCAACTTATAACATATGCTCTAATGGGCAGCTGCTTGTGCCATACAAAAGCAGTACAAATATACTACATTTGTTGAATAATAATAAAATTGGTAACCTCTTCTAGCGGGAAATTAGAATTAGCATCAATATACAACTATTACAAATACAAAGCAACATTTTTTTAAAAACACGCAGAGAACACAAAATAAGACACAATTAATAGTCCTAATTAAACAATCAAGGCCTCAATATTCCATGAGTGCCTGTTGGAGTGTCACTTTACTTGTTGAATACACTGAGCAAGGCCAAGGCAATGGTCCTATCCAGCGCACACTGCTAATTATTTTAAAAGATTGCCCCAACATCTTTTGAAGGAAGTCCAAAGCAAACAACAACCGCTGCAAAATTTAGCAGTGTGGGAAATGATAAATGAAGGGTGTCTGAAATGAGAGAAAGTGTTCTTTACCCAGGATGCATGTTGTCTGTGCCCTGCAATCATTGTAGAGCCAAGTTATCTGTCTATTTGGGGAAAAAACAACCCATAAAATGCAATGGCTCAGAACCAGAATGGATGCCTGTCCCAGAGGGGCAAAAATATTATTGTATTCATTTGCATATGGAAGGTTTCCTAACTCTGGAACGGGGTAATCAATAAATCAAGCAGGTGGCCATCTTAATCATCAACACGCTGGAAGGGGAAAAGAACCAGAATGGATGCCTGTCCCAGAGGGGCAAAAATATTATTGTATTCATTTGCAATCATTTGTAATCATCAACACGCTGGAGGAGGAAAAGAACATGCTAATGGCAATTGTACTCCCAACTCGAGGTGCCAAATACTGTTTCACACATAAACTTACACCTTTCCTTCCCTACAACCTGCCATGCTGCCAGAAGTTAGATTTTAATTTAGTTGCATTATTAAAATTATGTTTAGAAATCTAATTTCGTTTCCCTGGCTTTCCTATTTTTGGTTCAAAAGGAAGAAACCAACAACTGTTCCAAAGAAGCAAATGCTCCCGTGTGTAAATGGAGTCTCTCTAGCCAAAATGGCTTCTCCATTCATTTCAGTGAAGCACCGATACATATGTAGGGTTGGGTTCAGCTTCTTTTGTGCCAGCAGGAGCATTCCGTGAGCAGAGTTCTCCTCCGAACGCTCCGCAGAAAGTGGGGAGGGGTCTTTTCTAGTCCCCTCCCTCTGCAGCCCTACTGTTCAATGGGACATTAGTAAGTGTGTGTTGGATTGCAGCCTAAGTGGTGTAAAATAGTCTAGCATGGGACAGACTGTGGCAGGTGTGGTTTTGGACAGGCCATGTAAAGTTCTGGCATGCAGGGGCAGCCTGCCTATATAGGCAAACTAGGCAGTCGCCTAGGGCGGCAGGTTAAGTGGGGCACCAAATTCGAGGGGGAAGGGATATACAAATAAAACAATGAAGATATCGTTCTTTTGATTCCCATATGCATACAGAGGGAATACGGCTGAGGCTGTGGAGGTGAATGAGGGACCAACAGGGGATGGTGGGTCTATGTCAGGCCACTCCACACTCACCTTTGGGACCCAGGCCTCCCTCAGGTGACCCGGGATATACTCCTGCTCCACTGCAGCTCCCAGTGGGAGGCAGGGAGTGAGATCAGCCATTTCCTTTGCCCTCGGAAAGCGGGGGGCGGGGGGCGGGGGGCACCTTGTTGGACATGTCGCCCTGTGGGTACAAGCAGGACCCTTCCTCCAGGACCTCCCACGGGTGTCGTGGGTGAGACTTCTGTTCTTCTGCAGAGCGGATGGGTGTGCTCCTCTCCTTTGATGTTTTTACCAGACCTTCTGTGCTTACTAAACACAAAAACACAAGATTGGTGTGCGTTTTATTATAAATGATATTTCTTCCAAAAATGCAGGGAGGGATTTATCTTTTTATTAAATGCAAAACAGGGGCAAAATGTTTCCCAATTTACCAAAACCTCAGCCTAAATCTGTCCTTGTGGTTTGGGGGGTACCGATTGCATGATTTGCCTTGGGTGCCAGCTGCTGGCATGCTATAAGGGTGTTTACCACAGAAGCCGCTGAATATCTGGATCTTGGTCCATGTGGATCATCTGCCATGCAATCCTCTGCAGGCTTACCCAGGGATAAGTCCCACTGTGTCCGATGGGCCTTAATCCATAGCAAATGGCTTCAGACTTCAGGACTGTAAGAGCTCCATTAGATGAGCATTTTATTGCACACTTGTTACTAGGCTCTCACGGGGTCCCTCATGATGCCATCTGCCTCTTGTGCATCTCCCACCCCTTCTAGCCTTTATCATGCCACAAAAACAACAACAAAAACAACAACAACAGTAAGTCCAACCTATTTTTTGAGACGGAAGATACCGCTATCTCTTGCTGTGTGCAGGAGAAGCAATGGGATCAAAACGGCCCACTGAATGGGCCACATGAAGGTTGTTTACTTGCTCTTTCAAAAAAGGAAGTAATGGGGGACAAACGCGTGGGCGAAGAACCGACAGTAAGCAAACATGATTTTCCCCTGTGTGATGGTGCTCTAAGAGTCACTCTGTGGAGGGAAAAGCCTGAATCCTGAACTCCGCAAGTTGCAGAGTGGTAGCATTCAGAAATGTTTCATGCAAGGGACATCTGGTGACAATACTCATTGTTACGGGTGAACCGCTGTTGCTTTTCCAACCTATTTGCCCCCCAGCGGCTGTGCTACAGCCAGTGCTGTTCTATCCCCACTAGGCCATGAAAATGCCAGGGTCACTTCACACAAAGGCAGACCCAGTCTTAGAACTTAATTGAAATAGCCACGGGAGCCCTGATAGCTGCTGCAGCTAGTGCCTGTCCCATGCTGGTGCTCCCTGAGAAGCATGGAGGGCTTTGGGGGAGAAGGCTCCATTTATTGCTGCACTTCAGTGTAGATTGCTAGGCAACACTGTGCTATCAATTCTCTCTAACTGTGAAAGGGCAGCAGGCGCTTGTAGAGAGCACCACAGCAGAGCCGGAACGACTCACTAAATAGCAACCCGGAGACACACAAATAGGTTTGCAAGGCACGGGAAAAGGGAGCAGCAGAAACCTGCAGAGAAAGCAGTGGACATAGAAAGCACTGGACATAGAATTCATCTTCCTTCCTAAGAATCCCGGCTTTCTTGCTTGCTTTTGTGGGGTGAGGAGGGGGGGGGGAGAACAAAACAACCAGCTGCTGGTTCTTAGGACTGCCAAGATAAGTTTAAAAGGATATTGCCAATGTTGGAGGCATCTAAGAAGAAAACTTCCAGTAGCCCTAAATCCTTGTCTGTCCCCTTGATGAGCAGAAGTTCAGCACATGGTTATACAATATAAGCAAACATGTACAAATTTATATAAGCAACAGAATCTAGCTTTCCTTGCAATCTGTGGTGCAACTATGCAGGGAAAAATAGCACCATGAAACGAAATCGCTGAAAAGAGGCAAGCTCTGGTGCTTCAGAAATCATATAAAAGTTGTTTTATTGGTTAATATCCAAATGCGTTCTGCTCAACGTTTCGGACTGATTGTCCTTCGTCAGGAGCTGGAAACAGTTGCTGTGCTAGCAGGAGCTACTGTAACACAATGGTTTTCTAATCTGCAGTTATGCTGCTGTGGTTTTTAGCGTTCTGTATTGTTTTATTTCAGTCCTGAAGACCACAACTAACATTTCTCTTTCCTCTCCCTCCAGCCCATATCCCATGCTTTACAACTGTTTCTCCATTCCTTTTTTCCTTATTTTTAATTGGATTTTACATTTATTCCACAGCTCACATGCCACAGCAGAAAAGGCCCTACTCCTGGTAGCCACACACCTCACTTCCTTTGGCAGAGGCTCACAGAAAAAGACCCCTGAAGATGATAGGGTCCAGGCAGGTGCAGTAACATGCTGGCTGGCCAAGGTAAATAAAAAGGTCTTTTCCTGGTGTTGGAAAGGCATCAAAATCAATGCCAGTTGAGCCTCCTTGGGGTATAGGAACTTCCCAGGATAGAAAGTTCCATGCCACAGGGCCAAGCTTGGAGTAGTGAAGATGTATCCAGACTGAGTTTTTGAGGGTTTGAGTGTTCATCCAGAGTTGATACAGCCCTTGCAGTCCAGAAACTGTTCATCCTGTGTTGGTTCTTTTGGCAGGTTATCACACCAAAAAAGGGATGCAAGCTATAGGTTACTTTATTCTTGGAGTTTTTAAAGCAGTTATTAGGTACAATAAGAAGGAATGCTCAGGCTGCAGACCTAATTAATAGCGCTGAATGCATCAAAGAGCTTTTGGTGCAAACAGGGTTTATAAAGACAGGGGATATTGCCTAGCAGCCATGTGAAACCAAAGACATTTCCTTTTAGCCTATGTTTCTTGAGTATTAAATGTTGTTCATGTTCAGAACTATCTGTGGTAGTAGAGGTTTCATTCTGGTAGAAGCCTGGCATTATTTGCCCTGCTGTTTTATACTTCTGGCTGCTTAGCCAGGGGACTAGTTATTTCTTATTCAGATCTTCTCTACTTGACACATTTATTGTTAGCTCATCATTCTCTACTCATGGTTATTTACAGGTTCATTAGATAATGCCTGGCCCTCTAGTTTCACTTCTGTTTGTCAACAGCAGTATATATATATATATATATATATATATATATATATATATATATGCAGGGAAAATGCAATACTGTTTGTGAAAGTGTAAGAAAATGCAGTTTTCTCTTGTGTCTTTGCACTTTTCCACTATACCACAGTGCCACCTAGAGGTTATGTATCAGAAAAGCAGGAAAGGAAATGCACTTTGTGTAGTGGTTGGATCTCAATTCCATGACAAAACTGAAAGTACATATAGCAGATTAACAGCCCTGTGTAGAAAAGCTTCCGAGAAAGTTTGCCAAGTATTTCACTTTCTAGATTCAGTATGCTTTATTCAGCTACTTATGCTAACAAGTTCCCTGGCAGCCTATACCGCAGATTAGGCTTTCTGAAGGGCTGGCACGAATGGTGCTATTTATGGCAAACAGATCTGAGATTCAGGTAAGCTTCTTTCATGTGAGAGCATGTCTCTCTTCATTTAAAAGGGTCTCTTCCCGTGTACAATAATACTGAACTAGGCCCTTAGGATGCTCATGTACAGACATTCTTCTCCTGTCTCCCAACCTTCTGATCCTTCTGCATTGTGGACTCTAATCTAGATTCATAATTTAGGGCAGTTAATGACCACCAAGGTCTGTACAGCAAACTCTCAGAACTTTGAAGAGCATTTGTTTGTTTGGATTTGCTACCTGTCCAATCACCAAGAAATCCTGAGAACATAAGAAGAGTCCTGCTGGATCAGATCAACGATCCATCTAGTCCAGCACTATCTTCACACAGTGGCCAACCAGCTGTTGGCCAGGAGCCCACGAGCAGGACATGGTGCAACAGCAACCTCTTACCCATGTTTCCCAACAATGGGTGTGTACAGGCTTACTGCCTCTGATACTGGATGTGGCACTTAGCCATCAGAAATAATAATAATAATAATAATAATAATAATAATAATAATAATAATTAATAATAATTTCTTACCCACCTCTCCGATTGGATAGAGGCGGAGAACAACAGCAAGCACAAAATACACAAAACACTTATTAAAAACATACTATACACTGTTAAAAACATCCTAAAAGCATCCTAAAAGCATACTAAAATTCTACTGGATAGGCCATTGATAGCCTTCTCCTTCATCACCCGATAGGTGATGGCAGTTTTTGTCCCTCTGGATTTACAAAGAAGTACACACACACCAAATGTCTGAGCCTGCAGTTTCTCTAGTCCTGAGCAGAATTACTGTTATTACAACCAATTGCCTATAATGACTATTGTTACATTTGCCACTTGCAGAAAGGGTCTGATTTAGCAGTATTCAATCATAAGCTCACAGAAGGTAGTTTCATTAATTGGGTCCTCAGGTCAGCACATTTACCAAATGTCCCACAACTGATATACTGATTATAAAACAATCAAGACATCGGAAAGGCTGTAGAGATATAGAAAACACATTCAAAACAATCACCACCACCCTTGTTTAAGAGCTTAGAACATTACTTTGCAGGTTGGGCTTTCCCCCTTCTTTTTCTACATGTCCAATACTTCTACACATAACTCAGTTCCAAGGAGCATGTGAGTTGTAGCTGAGGATATGCACATAGAGTCCCTTTAAAAACCTACAAAATCCCATCTTGAGAAAACAAGATTTTCTCAAGTCTGTGTGAATTTGGTGAATGTCCAAGGGTCTAACAAATGAGATGATGGAGACACAAGATTGTAGCTCTGGTTCCATTTAATATTTTCACATAGCAGCTCAAAAAGATTCAATAGTGTGGAGATGCAATCACATATATCTGCCACATCTTTTGTTTTTAATTGATTTTAAAGGCAAAAGATGCACACACACACACACACACACACACACACACACACAAAAGCAAAGAAATATGTTTAATTTGTAATTTCTTCATTTGGGACATTATTAAATGCATTTGGGAATTTCAAAATATGGGCTTGTCTATATGTCCTGTTTAGCCTGTGGTGGCTGCATGTTGGCGCTGCATTGTTTATATGATGCAGCCACCAACTCATAGCCACCATGGGCTTTTCCCTCAAAACGGCACTTTTTAAAAGTCACTGACTTACCATGACTTTTTCCTTTGCTCTGAGGTCACCACCTTCTTTCCTCTATCTGTCAGAGTGACCTCACTTTGGGCTGAGGCTGGGGGCATTGTGGGGGTGGATTGAGGCCCAGGGTAGGTCGTGGGCAGTGTGGGAAGGCCAGGCAGAGGAAAGACTTGACGAGCTGAATGGTCGCTGGCATTGCGCCTTCTTTGGCAGGAAAGCCCGCGCTCCTGCCATTGAGAGGGAGCAAGCGGCCAAAGCATCATCGTCAAGACACACACCCCTATTTCATGATGGCCTAAACTTTTGTAGTGAAAGCAAGGAAAACCTCGTAGGGGAGTAAAAAATAGCCAAAAGGCAAGGGCAGAACCAAGTAATCTTCTACAATAATATTATTAGTAAAAGTTTTATTAAAGTGCCAGGTGCCTACGCATTTCGAATGCGGTTGCGTTCTTCCTCAGGGCTTTATAACGTTAGTGCAGTTATAACTAGCAGCTTCTGCAGACAACTGCACTAACATTATAAAGCTCTGAGGAAGAATGCAACCGCATTCGAAACGCGTAGGCACCTGGCACTTTAATAAACCTTTTACTAATAATATTATTATAGAAGATTACTTGGTTCCGCCCTTGCCTTTTGGCTATTTTTTTACTAAACTTTTGTAGGTCAGAGCCTATGTTCCATGAGCTTTTATTGTGCAATTGCCCCACTTCAAGCACATTATTTTACAGTGGGCCGAGATCACATTGCTTCCATTTGTAACCCTCCTGTGTTTTCCCACTGCTTGGAAACTGGGTGCTTCCAGATGAGGCTTTGATTGTGCAATTGCCCCATGTCAAACATGGAGTCTTACACGGGGCCAGTGGCCTTCCTCATGAATTCTCCCACGTTTCCTCAATGCTGTTTCTGTCTTTTTTCTTACCACAAAAATAAAAATAAAAATAACAATTAAAAAAAATGGAACAGCTGTGCAATGCCTTTTGATTGGTAGTACCAGGCACAGTTCATCTAGAAGCACTCGGAGGGCTCATCTATACCAAGCAGTATATTCCACTATGGAAGTGGTATATAAAAGGCAGGAGCCACACCAAGCAGCATATAGCAGTATGAAAGTGGTATATCATATGTCTCAATAGGCCCCAACAGTGCACTTCAGTACTGCTATAAGGCAGTGATGTGGCTCCTGCCTTTTATATACTGCTTTCATAGTGCAATATCCTGCTTGGTGTAGATGAGCCCGGAGATGCATGAAGTGCTTTCTTAAAAATGTTTTTATCCCACCTGTCAAAGTTTAGAGATTTTTCCAGGTAGCTTACAATGAATAAATAAGGACTGAATCAACATTTCATAGCTACCAAATGATGCCCAAAACAGCGTCCCCCCATAAAAACAGCAGAACAGAGTTTTAAAAACCAGCAGAGGTAGTTGTCATTGGGCCAACCTAGACACAACATTAATTGTGTGAATTAAATGAAGATTTTTAACAATTTAATAGCAGCTGCAAGGAGGGGGTGCTGAACAGCAGTGGGGCCACAGAGGGTAGAAAGGCAGAGCTTAACCCTTTGCCCCTCAGCCACTGTCTATACAAAAGGAGCTCCTGAAGCTGTTATTTGCCTCAGGAAGGACGTTTCCACTGATGGCAGTGGCGGCTTCCCCCTTCGTTACTTCAGGGAGACCATTTTTGTCAGGAGCAAGGGGAGGAAAGCGTTAAACTCTCCCTCCACATCTGCTGCAATCCTGATAATTATCAGGCCTCAAAATGGCATCCGTTGCATTTAAAAACAACAACAACTGTATAATTGCATTCACACAATTCATGCCATATCTAGTTTTGCCCTTAGTGGGTAATATAAGTACATAAACTGTGAGGAAAGAAATAAAAAGAAATGTTGAAGTAAGTCCAAACGCCAGTTTCCCCTCTGGGATTTGGGAGTGTCAAGACCCCACATATGTAAAGTTTAAGGGAGCATCTTCTTTTATGTGCCATTTTGTTCCCACTATATATACAAACTCTTGATGCAGAAAATGCTCACAAGCTTCTTTGGCCAAGAATCCTTCCTGCTGCGATCAAGGATACAAGGGAATACTAAGAGGACTGTATTTTGTTCTTTCCTCACTATTAAACGTAGGCACCAAAAAGCCTCCAATAGATAACAGACAACAAATATAATCAATGTTCTCCTAGCAACGCCAGCAGTAGCCATTGTGTTCATGTGCCACTCATCTCAGCAGGAGTTTGTAGGTTGGGGATATTCAAGGGAACAAAGGGCATTTTCCACTTTTATTTGTATTGTTCTATAGGGCTCTGCCTTCCATATCCCTTTCGGTCACATTCATGATCCAAACTCTGTGTTGATTTACCTCCAAATCAACACCAGAGCCTGCTTTATCAAGACTGGCCCTACCATTAGGCAGAGTGAGACAGCCACCTCAATGCTGCCGATGGGGGTTGACAGAGGAGGAGGGAGTGGCAGCAAGGCACTGAAGCACAATGCTGTGTGTGCTTTGTAGCTTTTTAAAAATTGCATTTCTATCCTGCCTTTTTTCCTCCAAGGAACCCAAGGTGGTGTATATAATCCTCCTCCTCTCCATTTTATCCTCACAACAACAACCCTGTGAGGTAGGTTGGGCAGAGAGTCTGTGACTGGCCCAAAGTCACCCAGTGGGTTTCTGTGGCTGAGTGAGGACTAGAATCTGGATCTCCCAGATCCCAGTCTAACACTTTAGCCATTACACCACACTAGCTATGCCAAGCTAGCCTGCTGCCCTCAGGTATGGTAGAGGATGTGGATGAGGATAATTTATTTCTAACCTGCCTCTCCCTCTGGAGTGAGGCGGGGAACAACATTAGATACAAACACCATAAAACTGATTAAAAACATATAAAACTGATACAGTACTGTCCAGTCAGCCTCTAGAGGAAAAGAGAGCATCTTGTCCTTAGACTCAGGCAGTGAAATGTCTTGGACTGGCCCTATTACCTTCTGCACTTGAGTACAAGATCTGGTGGGGCGGGAGGGGGGCGGGGGCAGAGGCAATCAATAGGAGGGAGCTTTTGGCTTGTGGGCTTCCCAGAGGCTAATCATTGGCTGGCCATAGCAAAAATAGAATGCTAAAGATGATGAACCCTTAGTCTGGCCCTGCAGAGGTCTTCTTACAGTATTATATCTTGCAAATCTAACTTCTCTGACCCCACTGTATGTAATTATTAGATTTCGGGGATTCTCTATTTGAACAGGCTCCCTTTGTTTTAACAGGCTTACCTTTAAGGAAAAGGCAGAGACATGGCTGCATGCTACACATTAAGCATAACATGCAGTTAGTCCGAAGTCCTACACTCTGAGCACTACATGTTAATAAGGCACGTGGTCACACTTAGTATTGGCATTCTGGCTATGTTAATAATTATTATTTGTTTGCTTTTGAATATTTCTGATCTAAATCACCTTTCTGCTGTAAAAGTGACCAAGACCATGCAAAAATCAAATAAAAGCCCTACCACAAATTACAACAGAACAGTGATAATATCCTCAATATTTTGAAATAGTCAGCATTTTTATGACCTGCCTTTTAGTTGTTTACTGATAACAATGCTCCCTTACATAATTCCAGTTAGGCATGTGCTCCGCTTCGATTAGAATCGGAGAATCAGAAGCGAATTGGCCTGATCCGCCTTGCCCAGAGGCAGAGTAGAAGCGGACCGCGGACCCTTAGAAGCACAGCGAAGAGAAGTGCCCATAGGCGGAGCGCTTCTCTTTTCGCGGCGCGATCTGATCGCCATTTTGGAAAATTTCGCCCATAGGATTGCATTGCGGAAAAGAATAGGGGATAACTGTGTTGTTTTTAAAGCTATCTTTCTGAAATTTCTTGTGCTTAGAGAGTCGTGGCTGGGGGTCATTTTGAGCCTACTCTCTGCGTGCTGCGGTTCGCTTGCTAGTTTTTTTAAAAAAAATTGGGTAAAAAACCCGGGAGATTTACCTTTTTGAAGTGCTGAGGGGCAGAGTCAACTCCCGGTCATGATCACATGATCCCAAAGTTGGAGGAGGAGAAAGGCAAAACGGGATACTTGGGATACTGGGAACTTCTCTTTCTTAGTCTGAACGGACTTTCCCCAGTGTTTTTTAAAACAGTAGCCCCACCAAATGCACAAACATATGCATTCATATGAAATCATATACTAATCATATTCCTGAGCTCACTTAGACTTTTGGAAGTTCCAAATCAATTTTTCAAGTGTGGAAGAAGATTCATATAGGTTTATCTCTACTTCCCAATTCATGGCATGTTGGGATTTCCTTTGAAGTGGCCCTATTGAGCTGTCTGCAGCTTTAAATCTCTGAGATACTGGGGTGACCGATTTTCATAAATTCCCCAAAAATCAGGGGATGATGGGATTGGCTTGAGTCTCGGCATGCATGTGTATACATGGATAATCTATCATGGTGCCAAGTTTGAGGTTTCTAACGTGAAAATTGACGTAGTTCTAGCATGGGACTTGATTTGGGGTGAGTTAAAAGGTTTAAGCCCTGCCAAAAATCAGGGGATGATGGGATTTGCTTGAAACTTGGCATGATTGTGGATCTAGATGGCATCTGTGAGGGTGCCTGCTTCCAATTTTTTTATCTGTCAAATTGTCGGAGAACAGTCCATGTCTGAAAATGGGGTGTCTGATTTTCATAAATTCCCCAAAAATCAGGGGACACTTGGATTGGCTTGAGTCTTGGCATGCGTGTGTATACGTCAATGAGGTGTCATGGTGCCAAACTTGAAGTTTCTAACTTTAACAGAAAAAAAGTTGTAGACTTTTTTGGATTTCAATGCAAGCCTATGGGGGAAAAAAGCGGAGCTCTGATCTGGATCCGGAGCTCCGCAGCGGAGCGGAGCGGACTATAGGCGGAGCGGGGCAGAGCGAAGTGGCCCGATCTGCAAATTGCGGATCTGGAAGAGAAGCGGATTGGGGGGTCCGTGCACACCCCTAATTCCAGTGACCATGTCCATGCTATGCCATGGTGATTAAGCATCTTGAGTTAAACTTTATGGCTTAGAGCAGTAACCGCCCCCTTGGTTCCACAAACTCATGCCCAGTGCCCCCCACCCTACACTATAAACATCATTATTCAGAATAGCAATTTTCAACGACCCACTAAGGAAGATAATTATTTATTTATTTGTTTATTTATTACATTTCTATACCGCCCAATAGCCGGAGCTCTCTGGGCGGTTCACAAATACAAATATATATACAGAAAATAACAAAATACAAAACAGTAACAATTAATTGAATATTTATTCAAAATCTGAAGCACCCGCTTCAGAAAAGAAAACAAACACCTCTGTTTTTCAGCCGGTATGGCGGGGCACACCTAGCAAGGTATCTCTTCATTAGTGTTTTGGTGCTTTTGAAACATTTCAATTCACCGTTAAAAGGACTCTTCTTAAACGGTATTAATACATTTGTGGATTCTTCCCCTATATGACTTGGGACCAAACTAACTTCTCCCATAAAAATGTCCCTGGGTTTTAAGACCTTCTGGAGAGGCGCTTCTCAGAAAAGACCACTTTGAGCACACCCCTGCTGCCCCTTTGCCTCTTAGGACCCCCCTGCCGCCCCCTTGCCTCTTAACGTACCCCTACGCAATCCCACCGCCCCCAAGGGGATGGTACCACCCCATTTGGGAACCACTGGCTTAGATTGTTGTGTGAACCATTCCTAACCATGATGGCTACATAACCATGGTTTAAACACACTCACTCACCATTTGCTGTAATAAGGTTTGTGGCCTAACCATGGCTTAGTGTGTTTACTGAACAGGCCCACTGGGTTTGAAAACAATTTGGTGGCTAGAAACCTGAGAACCCAAGTAACATGGTGGTTTGAGAGGTGAGATTTGGAGGAGAGAAACACAGGCCATTTCTACACCTGCCTTTTTCCCCGGGATTGTCCTGTGATCATCCCTGTGCATTCAAATGACACACAGGGGATCCTGGGAGCAGGCAGGGATTAGGGTGACCATATTTTGGAAACCAAAAAGGAGGACAACATGGCCGCCCCATGGGGGTGTGCCCACCAACATGTCCAGCCCCCAAGAGGGCGTGCCCACCAACATGTCCAGCCCCCAAGGGGGCGTGCTCACCAGCATGTCCAGCCCCCAAGGGGGCGTGCCCACCCAAACATGGCCTTGGTCACAGGTCTGATTTCACAGCACACAATTAAGACAAACCTGTTCTACATAACATCTTAATGTTAAAATCACTGGAATAAAGTATAAGTGAGACATTCAATGTATCTGAAATTAACTTCACTCATTCCTACTTCTGTAGCTTTTGCTGTGCGTTGAAGCTTTTGCTATACTGTGTGCTCAGCTACACCAAGCAGGGTATTCCACTATGAAAGCAGTATATAAAAGGCAGGAGCCACACTATTACTTTATAGAGGTATTCAACTGCACTGCAGGAGCTACACTACTGCTTTATAGTGGTACTGAAGTGCACTGACAACTGTTGGGGCCCATGACACATCTACACAAAGCAGGATACAACACTATGAAAGTGTTATAAAAGTGGTATATGGTATGTGTCATGGGCCCCAACAGTTGTCAGTACACTTCAATACTGCTATAAAGCAGTAGTGTGGCTCTTGGCTTTTCTATACCGCTTTCAAAGTGGAATATCCTGCTTGGTGTAGATGAACCCTGTGTGTGATACAGTCTTCCCTTCCCTCAAATATCTTTTCTTACTGCAAATCCTTCACTGGATGACCATAGTCTAACCTTTCCTAACATTTAACACTGTTTCCCCATCACCTTACTGCATACTGCTACCACTGAACAAATGAAGCAGTTGACAAGTATACAACAACCAAACAACCAAGCATTCAGAAAGAGTATAAACTACTATCAGCCTGCAAATGTTAGCCATGGAACAAAATGGATTAAAGCTTATCTTAGCTTGTTTCAACTTCAACCAGACATAACAGTCAAAAACAACCGAGAAAAACACACCTACATTGAAATTGCAATACCTAATGACAAAAATGTTGCAGAAAAGAAAAATATACACGACTGGATATGGAAGTTAAAGAACTATGGCAACAGGAAAAACTTACAATTATTTGTTAGTCACATCAGTCACCAGCATGACATCGTGGTTGTTTTTACAGAAAACCTTCAAAAATTAGGCCTACCAAAATACATGCACGCCAACATCCAGAAAGCAGTCATACTTAAAACATGTTCAATAGTCAGGACATTTCTGAATCAGTAAAAGGCAACCTGACTTGACAAAGCCCATCATGTTCTTCTAGAAAAACCACCACAAGCAAGAAAAGAGAGATAGATGATGATAATTATGATAATAATAGCAACCCTGTTAATTTTTTAAAAGTTTCTTTAAGAAGGATGAACAATTGTCAGCCACTGTTACAAAATATATGTCATGCCAATTACAGTAAACAAATTGGAAAGGAAGGTCTATGGGTCTAAAATGCATTATTTAATAGGAACATTACTTCCAAATCATCCCCCCAACTCACAGAAAACTACAGCCACCCCCACTACAAACATGCACATGCATTCATATAGTCAAACAACCAGGCATCCCATTCAGACATCAATACACTCACACTGCCAGCACACGTGTGCGTGCACACACACACACACACACACACACACACACTCAGCATCACTCACTCCAAAAACACACATGCACACATGCATGCACATGTGCATTCACTCAAAGACCCCATGCACCCACACATTCTCTCTCACACACAAACACACACACAAACCTCAGTCTTACCTCCTACTCTATCTTCTCCTCCTCCTGCTTGCTTTTTTTTTTTTTTGCTTCTTCTTGCTGCTGCTTCTTCTTCTTGCTGCTGCTGCTTCTTCTGGCTGCTGCTTCTTCTGCTTCTGCACTGGGGTGGGTGGGGGTGCTGGAGGCTGCATTGCTGGAAATTCCTGCACGCAGCCCCCAACCACTCACCTTGCTCTCATCCCCCACCCCACCTTGTGGCGGCCATCTTGAATCTCGCCCGAACTCACGCAAGATCTCGGCTGTTGGCTGGGTCTCGCAGAGTTCCCAGCCAGCTGCCGGGATCTCGCGTGAGTTCAGGTGAGATTCAAGATGGCCGCCGCCACTCGCCGGAGAAATTTAGGCCTGGTAAGTTGGAGTTGTGGTTGCTGCGGACCCAGTAACCACAACCCCGGTATTCTGGGCCCTAAGGCCAGTTGCTCTGGACCCCCAGCTCTCCCCGGAGGTTTCCGGAATTTTCCGGAGGGTATGGGCAGCCTAGCAGGGATGATCCCTCCATTTTCCGGGGATAATCCCTAGGTGTAGAAAGGGCCATAGGTTCATATCCCCACTCAACCCTGAAGATCACTGGGTGAGTTTGGGGCAGTCAATCTCTTTCACCTATCTTATAAAGCCATTGTGAAACTCTTTAGTCATTGTCCGTGGGCCCAATTATTTAATTATTATTGTCCATGAGCCCAAAATGTATCATACACAGATCAGATAAATAATCAATTGGAACAAAATTAGTAGAGCAGTTTGTAAAGGAAAGGTGCCACCTTTGTGGGCATCTGAAGGCTTCAAGCCCTTTTGCATCCTGAAGGAATAGCCCTCCAGACCCTGCTAAGTGAAACCATGCTATATATAAGTCTAGAGATATGTAGCATGGGGATCTAGCACACTTTGAATGGCCACACTCCTGTACTGTGCATGCATTGCAGATATATTACCTGAGAGTTTCAAACCGTTTCTAAAATGTATTAACATTTATATACTGCCTTATTTGCTAAAATGCCATCAAAGATATTGACAACTTTTTAGCAGAGGCTGCAATCCTATACAAACAAACCTAAGTCCCATTGAGCCCAGTGGAAATTGCTTCTATGTAGACATATATACCATTGCGCTTTAAATGGTGTTCGAGACCTTGGGTTTTACAAATGCAAGATCTAGTGCATTCACCTTTAAACCACATGAACTATTCATGGTTCCCAAGAGCAGGCATAATTTTACAAACAGTTTCAGCTTAAAATCTGCTGTAAAAAACCCCCCTCTTTATGTAGATTTTCTTACTGTACTATTAATAGAAAACACATGCATAAACTTTCTCTTAGAAAAGAAAATAACAACAACACACAATCTCCATCTCCCTTGCTTTAAAAAGTGCTCTTTTAAAATAAATATAAGACTCTTTACTATGCAGGCTTGTTCATCAAGATCCATCGTAGGGAGCAAACCCACAAGGGCTTACAGAACGTCAGGGAGCACATGTGTCATGTTTTAATATTCAGAGGACCTTCTGAGATGAAATTCAAGTAAATTGGCACGGCCAGGAGAAAATGATAGATATTTGCCTCCCTCTCTCCCCCTCGCTTTCTATTTCAGCAGCAATCATCATAGAAAGAACCATACATTGCTTCTACCATTCTAACATTTCAACTTTATTGCCATTTCTGTTTTCTGGGAAGTCCTTCAGGAGCTCTATCAAGCTTAATCCTGAGAGGAAAAGAGTAATTTATAGTATGTATAGTATGTTTCCAAGGCATAAAACAGGTGATGCCAACATGGTTTGTGACTGTAAGTGCATTTCCATGAACAAGGCCAGATCTTCACCTTGTGTCAAATCATTACGAATGTGGAATAAAAAGCAGGAAACAACACCATGAAAGCAGTATATAGAATGCGGATTGTGCCCCAACAGTTATCAGTGCATTTCAGTACCGCTATAAAGCAGTAGTGTAGATTTAGCCTCTGGTCATTGTCACAGGAGGGTAGTATGTCTGAGGGGCATCTCCACATGGAGGGCTATGCATGCCTGACACCCTCAAGCTAGAGATTAATTGGAAGAACTTAACTTTCACAAAATAGTTGAAGCATAGTTAACAAGCCCTAGTTTGGCCTCATCTAGAGTATTGCGTCCAGTTCTGGGCACCACAATCCAAGAAGGATGCAGACAAGCTGGAGCGTGTTCAGAGGAGGGCAACCAGGATGATCAGGGGTCTGGAAACTAAAGAACATCATGTTTAGTTCAGCTCAAGGTTCACAGGAGAGCTTATATGTGGCAGTAGTGTTTACTAGAAGAGGGAGCATCCAATGAAACAGAGTCATATCCAGCAATAGGGCAGGAGCTCACTTACAAAGAGCTGTTGTCACAGCAGCATATAGAGGTCTTCTGGGGCTTTATGAAGGTTGGCTGCAGTTAACATCACCCCTTCAGACAAGCTTCTGTCTCTTGAAAGGCCCACTGACTAATTCTGCAGCTGGAGGTGGGGAAGATTCAGGGGTTGCTCTCCATCTGTGGAGTCCAATAAAACAATGTCCAATGGCCTGGAAGGTCCTAGAGTAGAAGATGATGCTTCCTCCACCTCAGAGCCCTCCTCTGAGCTGGGGTGAAATCAAGGCCAAAGAACATGACAGATGTGACAAATGCTGCAATTTTAGACTCTGTACTCAATTGACTTACAGGGGAGAAAGAGCTCTTTAGGTAATCATATATATTACCTCATTTATTTTAAAGAGTGTTCAGCTGCTTATGGAAGCCCTCCTGTTTATTCTTCTGAGTGGGGCCCTGGACTCCTGCCCCAAAGTCATGCCTTGATGGGGCCACTGGAAATGACTCAGCCCCTGCCCCACTCCTCGCCAACTAACAAGCTGCTGACGGGTGGAAAATACGGGAAAGATTTCTTTAACAACCCATTTCAACCACCAAACAGATTTCAGGTAAACCTTTTCCCTGGCACTGCTCAACTTGTCCCTTTCATCTTCCTTTGGTGTTGCTTTTGTGTTTCTAGGAGTTGGATGGATTAGAGGCAGCACTGTCAGACTAAAAAGCTGTTGCTCGGAATTGCAACTGAAAAGCTGGTATTACTAAAATCTGTATTCTGTGCTGTCTACATGCTGTGAATAATTCTCCAATAGTCATTCAGTATGTTGTTATTGCCTTTGTCCATTTACATCTAGCTGTCAATATGTCATTTCCATCCTGTTTTGTAAGGAAGAGAATAAAAACCCCTCATCATTTCCACTTGGTACATGACCAGGAGAGTTTAATTTGTTATCTAAAACCCAACAACCAAAATGACAATACAACAGCATTTGTTATGCCGAAAGCCCAGACCCAGCTTCCAAAATCTTGGTGGAATAGCCAATTTCTACCACCACCCACTCCTGCCTAAGCTGTGAAAAGAGTCAATCCATCTTCTATTTTTAGGGCTGTCAAAAAAGCAATCCTCTATTTGAAGATACCCTCTATCTCCACCTTCTCCAGTCTGGTGTCCTCCAGATTTTTGGACTATAACACCCAGAATTCCTGCCATTGACCTGTGGGCTGGAGTTGATGGGAAGTGAACTCCAAAACATCTGGGGGGGGCACCAGATTGGGGAAGTCTGCTCTAACTGCAGGGCTGTCCAGTCAAAGTCCAGAACCCTAAGAAAGGAGACCACCAGGGGGCCTTGAAGTTACCCATCAATAGTGAGTACCTGGACAGCAGACTGAGGAGGCACACAGTTTATTTGGCCACAGTCTTCCCAACTATGGCAAAATGTATTTCTGTTTAAATTCTAGCAATTGCTAAATTTGTCCTCTTTTTTTGGTGATGTGTTTTTTTTAGGGGAGGGGCAAATGCATAAGTAGTAGCCACTGCATAGTTCCTGTCTGTGAGGGCTGGGCTCTTCCAAATCAAAGGCAGTGAACAAGAGGGGTGTATTTACGACGTTTTGCCACTCTGTCCTGGTGAAAATCTGCATTATTGTAGCTGTGGGGTGAGGTGGAAATCCCCACAGGAAGTGGGAGTGGCAGCCCCCCCCCCCCCGCTTGCTGAGATTGCCCCCTGCCCCTTGCCTGGCTTTCCCATGCCTCCAGCAACCAATCAGTGGCAGTGATCTGCCTTCCTGGCATGAACTCAAAGCAAGGTCATCACTGACACATGGAAGAAGGGTGGTGGTGACCTCACAACAAATGAAAAAGTCATGATAAGTCTACGATTTTTTTAATGCACAGCTTCAGGGAAATGCCCTGTAATGGCTGTGAGTTGGCAGCTGCGTCACATAACCGCTGCAATACCACCACGAGTAAATAAGTCATTGAGACAAGCCCAAGTTTTGCCTACATTAAAATAGTATGCTGAACTGCAGTGCTTTTCAAATGAAGGGCAACCATTCAATCACCTGAGACCATTGGTCATAAAACCTGCTTCCTGTCTCCATAGCCCACCCAATCTTTGCTGTACAGTAATCTAAATTGCTGAGTTATTTCTATTCAAAAAGAGAGTGAGAGAACTGTCAAAAAAGGACGAAGAATTTCTCTCCTCCGTTAGCTTGCTGCTCTTTTTATTATTATTTAAGCAACACAAGACAGCTTCCAAAATATGAATAGAAGGATTCATTATATTAGCTGACTCCCTAATATCCAAATATGATTCTATTCAAATGTCCAGTCCTTTTCCATTTACACCTGATTCACAATTGAATAACATAAAAGGTATTCTTTTCAAAAGCCAAGAAGGAAAAAACAACAACCAGTCATTCTTTTGCACAGGAGATGGCATATTTTCCCTTTTAGAAACTGTTTGGCATTTGCTGCTATTGCTTCTGCTACAGGGGAAAGAATTGCAATTGTGTTGTGTGTGAAGCTGCCAGTTTGGGGCTTTATCAAATTGCTATGGTGGGGATGAATTTTTCATGAAAGTCCTAAAGCTGTATGGACATTTCAGGCTACATCGTTGGGCAGACATTCAATATTTAAAATGAAAGTAGAGTTCAAGGATAACAGCCACAGTTCCTCTTCATGTATGCCATGTTATTAAAACCGAGGAAAGGAGGGTGGAAAGAGACAAGAAAGATGAATTTGGGGCCAAACAACGTTTGGCTCTCAATATGCTGTTCTAAACGGCTAGTATTCCTGAGGAAGAATCGCAGTTGCTAATTCAATTAATAAGGTTAGCCACAAGACCTCAGGGAAACCAAAATAAGTGTGCCTCTTCCAATTATTTCTTGACCAAGTGACATCCATGCAGCCTCCAGGAGGGAAACATTTCTCATGACTAGTTAAGATACTAGGGAGAACAAACAAACAGAAATGGTTGGGAAACTGTTTTTACCCGAATAACTCAATATTTATATTTATTCATTCTACACAAATAACTCAGTGATATTACGTTGCTCATTATGTGAAGATATTTATTGCGGGGTGGAGAGGGACAACTGGTGTTTGCCTCTGACAGGCAGGTAGTAATGATGGGAAGGTTCATGAGAGAAGAAATGTCATTTCATAATCCCTGCGGCTTCATGCCAGGCAGGACAGAAGGTGTGTGTGTGTGTGTGTGTGTGTGTGTGTGTGTGTAGGGAGGATGGCCATTATTTTTCTTCCCATCTCCATTGCCTCCAGTGGGAAGGCATTTATTATGCCAGCTCTCCAGCAGGTCTCTGGGGTGGCTTGGGTCTCTGGGGTGGCATCTGGTGAATGAGGGGGTCTAAGAAGAGGGGCCGACCAAGGGCAAGATGGATGGATGATATTCTGGAGGTGACAGACTTGACCTTGGGGGAGCTAGGGGTGGCAACAGCTGACAGAAAGCTCTGGCGTGGGCTGGTCCATGAAGTCACGAAGAGTCTGAACGAATAAACAACAACAAAAGATACTGTAGAGGTTTGGCCTTCCCAACACCCCCTCCTAACTGCCCCATTTTGGGCCCACCACCACCACCACCACCACGGCAGGGCAGCTGAAAGCTCTGCCTCCATTCAGGGAGGATCTCCACAGACAGACCTCTTTCTGTGTACATGAACCTTCCTGTGTGTGTGTGTGTTCCACAGTATCCTTTGCCCCCTGGGATGATTACAGCCTTAGCTATGCACTGAATGTGTCCTCATTTCCCCCTTTCCAGCAAGTCTTCTGCAATTTGCCACTTTGTTTACCTTGCCTCATAACTTAGATCCCATTAATCTGTTGTGATGAGTAATCAGCTTTATTACAATTTAAGCAAGAGTCTCAAAATTGTGTGGAAGTTACATTGATTAATCAAAACACAGAAATTTGCTTCCTAGTGTTGAGTATTAGCATCAGGGGAAATTGTTTAATGACTCTGATGCAGAATTCATAATTTAAATACTGATTAGATTGCAGCTTTTCATTCATTCTTAAGGTGCAATTTTCTATATTTATAATTTGTTTTTCTAAGTGTAGGGACCCCTGAAATGAGATGAAAATTGATATGGTTTCACATTATCCATACGGTGTTAATTTTTTATTTACTTTAAAGAAGAAGTGAGAAGCAGTAAGTTGCATGGGTCAGAACTCTCACATTCAGTTATGAATGTGTTCCAGTATATAATATTGAGCATGTGTAGCTTCTAACTCTGATTGGCTGAGCTGGTGCTATGATGCAGAATGTGCTGTTGCTCAGAGATCAAAGCAGGCTGCAATCCAGCTTCTGTGAGGCAAGACAAAGCAAGCTGTCAATTTAGATGGGATTAAAACCTCACATGGAAGGAAGCAGAGGAATGGGAAGAGTTCTGAAGTCATTGGGAAGGTAAAGAACATGAAGCCAGAAGCAAAGAGTCTGGAAAAGGGATGAAGACAGTAAATTGAGACAAAAAGGTGCCCCATCAGAGAGAGGGCTTTAAAAGAAACTTTACAACACTTGGAGCTTCTATACTCGAGGCTGTTAGTTGCTATATCTACTTTCAATTTTGTTGCAGGATTTTCCTTTCTTGGTTTTCTACTACATAACCTCTAGGTGGAACTATGCCATAATGGAATAGCGCAAATACACAAGTAGAAACAGCACTTTCAGTAATAAAATACCATTTCCCCCGTTCTAAAGAAACCCAAGAAAGTGTTCATAAAAAAACACCCAGAAGTGAAACTGGAAGATCATGTCATCGTTTAAAAAACTCAGAGACAATTATGAGTAAGGAAGCACGAGCACACGGAAAGTGCCTTGTGCAGAAAAGCTCTTACAATCAGAGGAGATCTGTATGCTCTGTGGGGAGGAAAAGAAGAGTGAAAACAGGGTTGGTCAAGAGATGGGATAGCTAAGGGCTTAATTATGTAAGCCACTGGCAGATGGATGATGGGATGTCCCACAGGCTTTAATATATATATATATAATTTCAAACAGCTGCAGGGGTCCCAAACCACATTGTTTTTCAATTATGTACCTCATAAACTGATACTTGCACCAAGGGGGCAACATGTAGGTACCATGTTGTATCTTCATAGTTGCAGTACATCTACTCTGGTTTTTTTTCAGAGGCTTGTGCTTAGAGGGCCTCCGTAGAAAGGGGGAGAGAAGGAAGGGAGAGAAGAGGGGAAAGTGTGTGTGTGTGTGTGTGTATGCAGGTGGGTGGGTGGGTGGATCTAGGATAGAAGAAAGGAGAAGAGTCATTGCTCAGTGGTAGAGCGCACGCTTTGCATGCGGACGGTCCCCAGTAAGACTCCTACCTGAATCCTTAGAGGGTAGTTGCCGGCCAATTGTCAACAGTACTAAGCTAGACTCAGTATAAAGCAGCTTCCTATATTTCTATGTGAGAAGAGATGCAGAAACTGTAAGCTAAACAAAGAAACAGATTGTTTGCACCTTGGATCATTCCTTACCATAAACAAGATTCAAAACAATTTGTCAGCAAGTCCAAATACCCCATAGGTCACAAGGATTTCTTACTTACCATCCTTGCCCAGAGTTGCTATTCTGCTTTTGACAATAATCATACACAGCCTCTTTTACACTTTGCTGCTTGCCCAGCAACCACAATTCTGAATAGTTTGTGCTATTTCCAACAATTTCACATATTCCACCCCCCTGCCTGTTCCTAAGGATCCCCAGCTCCCATGGGAACAATGGGAGTCATATTTCAATAATTTTGCACTAGCTTTAGGAAGTACACAGGAAAAAAGTTTTGCTCTTACATTGCCTAAGCTCTGAAAGCCAGAGGATCTTCTAGGGCCAGAACTACACCAAGCAGGATATAACCCTTTGAAAATGCTTTGAAAACTGTATATGGGGCAGGTCCTGGGCCCGAACAGTTGTCAATACTATTATAACTGTTATAAAGCAGTAGTGTAGATCCTGACTAGGGCCAGAACTACACCAAGCAGGATTAAACACCTTGAAAACGTTTTGAAAACTGTATATGCAGTGTGTCCTGGGCCCCAACAGTAGTCAAAACTGTTATAAACTGTTTTAAAGCAGCAGTGTAGATCCTGCCTAGGTTTCTTTCTCCAGTCACAGACTTGCCCCAAGATGCTATCCCCTATGATGCTGCTATACAGTCCCTGTGTGAACATTTGAATTTGCTGTTGAACATTTCGTATTCTAAATTCTCATTCTCAGTTACCCCCTGAGCCCGTTGACCCAGCACGTACTGAGGGCAAATGTGGGTGTTTCTACCTTTGCAGATGAGTTGATGAGAGATCAAGTTAGGACAGCCACCTACACATCGCCAAAAGGAGAAAATGCATCACTGTAATGGAGTAGGTAGTATCTCCTGCGTGGGAGTAATTTTCTTCAGCTGTAGAGACTGCTGTAGAAAAACAAGAAAATAACAGGCATAAAGCATATCTGAAATTAGTTTTCCAGATACTGCTTCAATATATGTGCTCTAAGTATTATCCTTATTACATTTAAAGGAGTGCCGGGATTCAAACCAAACTCTCATCTTCTAGACTGTCATTTATGATCAGATAGACATGGAGTTATTTTAAATTTATATGCTCCGTGTTCACATTATTATTATTTTTACATTGGAACTGCCATTTTATATGCAGTTCTTACCTTATCAGTTCACTGACCACTTCCTTCATTTCTCCTTTCCCACACACACATTAATCATATGGGTTAGCCAGACACAGAGCAAGGATGGCCAGCCTTTCAATATTATGTATACAGGGAAATTTCAGGAGCTGCTGATTATTCTGCCACATTGCTGCAGAGGTTTGATAAAGCTGCATTTCCTCCAGCTGTAGAGCACACAATGTACAGCACTGAATCCTAGTATCTGCTATGTATAACAACCACCAAGTTGGAAGAGATGCAAGGGTTATTACTAATTACATTTATATCCCTTCTTTTTTACTCTTTCAAGGAACCTAAGGTGATTTATATGATCCTCCTCATCTCCATTTTATCCCCACAACAGCCCTGTGAGGTAGGTTATGCTGAGAGTCACAAGTCTCCCAGTGAGCTCCATGGCTGAGTGGGGACTAGCACCCGGATCTCCTGCGTCTCAGCCAACACTCTAGACACTACACCACACTTAGTATTGCTAGCAACAGTTCAACCTTGGTGTGAGGACATGATGTTGGACTGATGCAGCATAATGCGCAGGCTGCTGCATTGGAGTAGCAACTCAGGACAATATAATTGTCTTGTACACATCAGGAAGGCATATGACAGGGCAGGATAAGGAAGTAGTGGCTGTTCTGTATATGTTTACATTCAAATTTAATTTAAGAATTACAATACTAATGTGACAAAGATAATCACTAAGATAACCTGACCATCTGGGCAACATTATGCACACACACACACACACACACACACACTATACAAAGAGTAATTATTGGGCCTCCAAAGCAGGTCACAAACATATTAAAATAGTAACAGCTCAAAAACAACAGCATAATCATCAAAACTAGGCAGCATAGAAAGCCCCAACTAAACAGAACTATCTTAATTATCTCCCTAAAGGCTGGAAAGGAAGAGTCTAAGTGAGGCTCCTCATGGACAAAGCTCCAGAGCCTGGTACCACCACTGCGAAGGCCCTGTCCCACATACCTCAAACCATGGCAGTCTTTAGAAGCTGTGATTCCTAGTTGTTGTTTTTAACCAGTTTAGAGCTGTAGTTCCTCCATTTCTCTCCAAGTATGAAATTATTTCTGTTGCATAAGGATTTATACATTGTACCTACCATTAACTTTTGAATTATATATTGCCTCATGGCATACCTCCATATGTATTGGTTGTTATTTCTAGAATATCACTATAGTCACATATCCCATTCCTGCTCTGTACCTTCTTCATATGCTCAGGATGATATTTCTGACTGCCCAACGCAACCATCTGCCTGACTGTTTATGTATTGTTCATGGGCTTCAACCACAGCTTACAGATTTAGTGTAAAACAATCAATCAACAATTGTTAGAAATCCTTTTTTTAAAAAACATACTAAATTAAAATATTTAAAGCAGTAAGAAAAATTTTCAAATATAAAAAAGCAGTGCTCATCACTCAGTCATCATCCAAAAGCTTCCCTAAAAAGGAAAGTCTTGTCCAGCTGGGGGGAAGCTGTCACCCAGGTTCATGTTTCTGGGGTGAGAGTTCCAAACAGCTGGTGTCGCTACAAAGAAGGTCCAAGATCTACCTGCATGAGGGAACAACTCTATTCTAATTGAATTGGTGAGTTGGCTGTGCAAGCAAAATTCACTCAACCAAAATCAATTTCATTGGTCAACAATGTCCCTAGGAACAAAGTATTTGACTGACAGCATATCTGATAAGAACTCTAGGTGTTAAGGATGCATGTTATACTACCTGTGAGATCTACTTGTGTGTTGTATCTAGTAAGTGAGGTAGAGCAAAATAAAATAAAATAAACCTTTAATTGAAAGTATAAACAACAAAGGTAGCAAAACTAGCAGCTATGTCTAGAAGCAGGCTCCATTGCTACTCCCTATTTCTTTTTATAGGCTGCCTCCCTTCAAGTGGGTATAATCCCAGCTGTTTAAAAGGTACAATGCCCACAAAATTACCTCATTCCTTCCCCTCTTAAGAAACTCCACAATCCTAGAACCTAGCAGTGCATAATATAATCCTAGTAATGTTTCCCCCCTTTTTCCTAATTTATTTTATGTTCTGTTTTGTTAAATTCACAATAATAATAATAATAATAATAATAATATCATCATCATCATCATCATCCTTGGTCCAAGTAGGTGATTGTCTGACATGGACAGGGCATCTTTCAGGTTCACTTTCTGGTTAGCCAGGCCCAGCTGCTGGCAGTTGGGAAAGGCAATTCCTACAACACAAATGAGCATCTATTTCATTTCTGCAGTTTACTGGATCAAGATACGAAGCATTCCACATATGTCCCTCTGAAAGTTTATAAGAATAAGGTCATCTTCTTTAACTACTTTACAAGGGGATGCCAAAGGTCAGGAATAATGGGAGTTGTATTCCAATAATACCTGGAGGGACACAGATTCCCCACCCCTGTGGTAAAGGGGTTGCATTTCTGCCACCCAAGGAAAAGGCTTACAAAGCAAAACACAATTCTTTCTGCCAGGTAATCCTAGCCTAATAGGATTGTTATTAAATTCTTCTTTTAGATCCCTTGAATAAATAAAATAACTTACATTAAATGAGAGAGCTAAAGGTAACTTATTTGCGATGAAAGGTGGCATACAAAAAAGAATGATTTCCAGACCTGCCTCTGCAGAGGCTTACTACATGCCAAAATAATTGACTATATTTTTAGAAGCCTATATTTTACAAAATAAGAAGTGAACAGCGGGTCTTTGTCACAGCTTCGAGTTCACCCTTGATAGAGGTAATGATTTAAAGCTTCAAAAAACCATATAGAGGCTTAGGGACAACTTAAATCTGTAACATTCCAGAATCACAGTATGAACCAAGTATGGCAAATATTCATCTTTAGAATTAGCATGCACCTCCATTAAGAAACTGACTTTTTGTGAGGTAAAATTTTAATATATTCCACAATTTTGTTGTTTCAATGACAGAAGACAAAGAGGTTAACAGTAGAAGGGGGAAATGTGTGCCTCTTAGTAGATGCTTGTGCCTGAAGAGTGATGCATTGTAAACCTGATTTGCTGGTGGAGTGGCAGTTACTGTTACCATTGAGAGGGGAAAATGAGGTCAGATTTCTGCCATATATATATATATATATTCTATATATAGGAAGGTTGGATCAAAACCGGTATTAACCTATTGGAAGTTAGCTAAACATTCTAAAGATGCCTATTGGTTCTGAATTTGAATAGAGGTGGTGTGATGGAATGTTGCCAGTTGGATGGAAGATTCTGCCAGGAACAAATATAAGGAGCTGTTGAGAGGCATCTAGAGGGAGATTGGCAGTTGAGGCCAGGTGGTTTGTCAAGAGGTGTCTTTGTGAGAGGTTGGGGGGCTGTCAAACAGGAAGAAGAGCAACTGCAAGACTGAGAAACCAATCTGAGAGCACATGAGGCAGAAGATGAAGAAACTCTGCAAGTGAGGAGAGGAAGGCTCTGGCAGCCTTCAGAAAGAGCTGAAGCCTGAGTGTCACTTGGTGGGTGTGGTCTAAAAACACAGCAGCTGCTGGACCAAAGTAAAGGCTTCAGGATAAGCCTAGTTAACAGTCTTAAATAGTAGGGCTGGGTTGTATCAGGTCAGCCTGAGGCACCCCAAGGTTGAAATAGCTCAGTACTGAAGCCTCAGGGTGCCTTGGGACGATTCTTAGTGGTGTTGGGCTGCTCCACCCACCCGCCTGCCTGCTCGGAAAAGCTGGCACATGAGTCCAGATGAGTTCATTGGATTCACCGGACTCACCTCCCTCTCTCTCCTCACCACCCACCCTGGTCACCTCCCGCCACCACTGCTGGGACTTACACTCACAAGCGTCCCCTTCAGAGCTGAGCCAAGATTTAAATAGCTCTAAGGCTGCAAACTATGGCAGCCATAAAGGATTATATATGGTATTTTATGGTCTTAGAGCTATTAAAAAGAGGGAGGGAGTTGGGTGTCCAATGGACTCCAGGTTGGCCTTCCTTCAGCTTTCCTAAGTGGGCCACCACGCTGCCAGGGGCTGCCACCCAGGGAACCTACAAAGGCCTCACCACCTCAGAGCTCCCAAAACTTGTCTTAGCTTCAGTTCTGAGGTGAGGTGAGAAAGCCCTGAGGAAGCCTGAGGCAAATTGGGGCTGTTTTGGAGCCCCAAAAACAGCCTCCAAGATAGGGGGAGAGCCTATTAGAAGACTGTTTATCAAGCCCTTAATGGTAAGGCTGTGAGTTAACTGTGGTGGAGCTTGATAGGGAATTGGTTTAAGTTTGGTTAGAATTAGGAACTGGAACTTCTAACACCTGATTGGTGGTAACAGTAACAACATAAAAGCTCTGATTTTAAGGTAACAATGTAGGAACCTTGTTCTTAAAGTAACAGCAATCATAAAAAGAAAACCTTTCTTCTATTCATTTTAATAAAATATTCTTTTCCTTTGTTTATTGTACCTGTATCCCTGTTCTGTTTGTCTTGCACATAATGGCCAGTATCTTTAGGACAAAATTGGTGGCTATAGAAGAAGGATTGCTCCAGTGAGAAGAGGCAGGTCTCAAGCACAGCCTCAAGCACAGTGGAGTATTTTCAGGGTGACAATGGAACTTCACTTTTGAGGTAGCAGTTGTGAATCCCCACCCCCACCCCGGGGATCTCTGCTTACATGCATTTGTTATATTCAGCATTTTTCATTTCTTTACTACTGAACTATTTTTTGTTTCTTATTTCTATCTGCTGCTGCTGCTTTTTTTAAAAAAAAGAAAAAAGAACTTAACATGCTAAAAGGCACAACTGAAAATCCTACATAAGTACACATAGAAGATATAGAAAAATAATAGACATGTTTATTCTTAAACAATTTTGTGAGAAATACAACATAGGCAGATGGGAAGCAGGCTGAATTCCACATATTTATTTGAATGAACCAACACCTCTTTTTAAAATTTATTTCTCCCCCATCCCCACATCACTGCAGACTTCTTATCAGTGCATAGTATATTTTGCATGTTTAATTTAAATTAAATTCATGTAAAAGAAAGCATGAATTTGATTTAGGATGCCTCCAGAAAACTTTGAGGCTTTAAAATGTTTAAATTCATTTATATATTTAAGGATTGTTTAAAAACCAGGTGGCTAAATTATTAAGATCATTAATTGGTTGGCAAAATAGAAAGAAATGGCAAGCTCCTATCAGTGGTATGCTTTTCAGTAATATACACATCTTAACAAAATTGTGAAAACAATGAAGAAACATCTGTTTGAAGTGATAATAGTCACTACTTACTATATAGCTTCATATACCTTCCTAAGAATCATCTGGTGATGTCGACAGTAGACTTCTTTTAAAGAAACTCCAGGAGAACATTTAACTGACTCACACATTTTCAGGAAACTGCCAGTGGTAATTTTCTTTTTATTTGAATATTTGTATTTTTATCCTACTTACTGCAAGGCCAGATCTACACTAAGCAGGATACAGCAGTATGAAAATCGTATTAAAGCGGTATATAAGAAACAGGAGCCACACCAAGCAGTTTATAGACTATAAAGGCAGTATTAAAGTGGTATATGGTATGTGTCTATGAGCCCCAACAGTTGTCAGTGCACTTCAATACCACTATAAAGCAGTAGTGTGGCTCCTGTCTCTGATATACTGCTTTCATACCACATTACTGGTTTATCAGTTTCAGGGCAGATTCTTTACTTGGTAGGATTAGGAGGAAGTCCTGTCAATTTCACCATATCAGCATTGTAATGCACTTTGTTTTATGTCAGTTTGATGGCATCATGAAACTGACAGATTTCCTTTTGTGAAATTGACAAGGCTCCTTAGTTTTATCAGGCTTCTCAGAACAGGCTGCTGATGACAGGTTGGTGAGTTTTATATTGTCAGCACTGGAAATAAAAACCTCTATGGCTCATAACACTTGGGTATGTATTACCAAGCCTGATATTTCTGGTATCAGACTTGTAGCTGTAACAGCTGCCAAATTGGTAGGTAGAAGCCTTCCTGGAGCAGCAAGCCAGTCAAGCAGGTGGGTGAGAGGAGCAATGAGACGAGCAATGAGTCCTGAGGCAGATAGATGGGAAGGTAGGTGACTGGGAGGGGGGATTTGGAGGCTCACTGGATGGATCTACAATGGAATAACCCTTGTTGCACTGACCTACTATAACAAGCTATTTTCTGTCTTCTAGGACAATCGTTTGATTTACTGAGCCTGGCCAGGAGAGTTCGCCCCATTTCTTGCTGCATTGATTCTTTTCTTTTAAAAGGGGGTGGTTGTATTTCACTGGGCTGGTGAGAAGGGCCTGGTCTTTCAAAGGCACTGTCTTCCTTTTCATCTGAGAACTAGATAATGAGCCATTATGCTCAACAATGTAGAATCTACTCTACTGCTACGATCAGTCGATACTACAACTTTGTTGTTCACAATAGGGACAGTGCAAAGGTATAATGTATGCACTTATTGACCCTGTTCAGACAACACTTTGGAAAATGTGGTTATGCTAACCACACATCCCACTAACCACACCTAGTGCTGCTGCCACATGACCACAGTACAGTGGCCCATTATGCATTTTTGCCAAACCACACCTTAACCATGTATCTCTCCTCTGATCTGTTCAGTCCTCTGACTGTTCCACATCCCAGCATCCCTTGCAGGATGTACAGGCCTGGGCAGCCATTTCCTGGCTGAGCCTGGTGGTCATGCTGAGGTTGTGGTACCCATGGGTTTTGTAGCAACGTGGTTGTGTCGCAACCATGGTTAGGGAAAACACCTTACACCTGACACAATTAGCCTTCATTGTTGGCCCAAAATGGTTAACCAGCATGGCTTAACATGTCATCTGAACAGGGTTATTTAGAATGAGCCAGGGCAAAGGGACAGTTGAAACAGACCAATATTAGCTGCTACTAGATACATGTGGTACAGGAGTGGTTAGGCTCCATCTGACTGGAATGACTCGCAAGTGTTGACCCCTGGTGTGTAGAATCCCTCAATATGAAATCTGTGGTCAATGGCAAGCTATATGGTCAGTAAAATGTTTTGGCCAGCCTGGAGGAGGAGGAGGAAGAGGAGGTGGGCTTATTACTTTTCCATATTGTCCCATAGCTGAAGCGCTTTGGCACTAAAGGCTTGATTCCTCTACAAAGGTCAGAGTGTGAATTTTGCCAAGATAGCCATGCAAGTGTTACCTTCCAGTTGACACTTCACCTTTACATTGAAATTTGGCCCTCAGAGGTAGAGAATGTTCTGAATAAGAGTACTTCCCATCTTGCACTGGTCATCTACTGAGGTTCCAGGGCAGTGGCTTGGAGATGTACAAAAGATAGAGGGCTATTGTTGTTGTTCTTATTAACCATCTTTCTTGTTTCATGAACTAGAATGACAACTGCTCGCAATCCAAAATGGCTTAACTGGAAAAGCCATGACAAAATGCCTTGGCTATATAAAGGTGTATTTAAATGTGCAGATCGTTAAGCAGTTTTAAAACATGCTTGACCCACGAGGCATCTGGTTAGTGAGTAACGTGGATTATCAAATGAATAGACTGCACAGTAGGAGGTTGAGCGGAATATAGCCCAGATTGCTTCCAAGCATCGACACAGGCAAATATGGTTGCTATTAGTAACGAGTTAAATCTTTGCAATCCAGAGCCACCAAATATGAAGTTTGACATTACTCTAGGGAAAAAGGTGTTTTGAGTTGTTGACATTTAAAAGTGGAAGTAACAATATTAAGCTTCCCTCAGTCTTTGAATGGAAAAATGACAGGTGATTACATTAATTCCTAGTGCACATCAATATTTGGGGGAGGGGAGGGGTATTGTGAACATTGCATTTAAGGCAGGATGAGGAGCTAAAGACTAACCTGTGTGACATAGCTCTTTCATCATTCAGGCATGTGAGCATTGGTTAGAAGACTCAAGGAAGTAATTTGCTGCTAAGACAGATGAGTTCAATCCAGTTGGACTTAGTGGAGCCCTCTGAAAGCCATTGATAGGAGTCTATGGAAATCAACACTGCCAAGTTCATGTGCTGTTTTGAGCCACTGTAACGAATTGAACTGAATACATAATATTTTCATATAGCTCTGTGACACTACCTGAGCAACCCAAATGTAGCCAACTTGGAAGCAGATTAAATGTTACTGTCACCATGGGAATATCTCTGTGGAGACTTTCCCACTTCCTGGCTATCTATAGGGATGCTTTAGGGTGGATTCCTGCATTGAGCAGGGGGTTGGACTCGATGGCCTTGTAGGTCCCTTCCAACTCTGCTATTCTATGATTCTGTGAGGAAGTGGGAGTTACTGTATAAATTGGGGAGGCCACAGTGTGAGTCTCCCTGCCTCCTTCCATGCCCACCATTGACGTGGATTTGGGGTAAGGGCAGATAACTGCATCATGGTCCTAAGTTCTGGGGGAAGTTCTGCTTCACAATGTACGTGGTGAATGGGAAATTATCCGTGGACATGCGTATTAATTTAATTTGTACCCCACCTTTCTACCAAGAAAATAGCAAGGCATCTTATAACCATAATAAAAACGTTATTAAAATAGTAACAGAACAAGATTAAAAATGCAGTTAAATGCACAATTACAGAATAAAAACAGCACCAAGCCCAATGATCCTGCTTACACATCAAAGGCCTGCCAAAAGCAAACCCATCTCTGTGGCAAAAGTAACATCTAAACCATAGCTCACTGACGTAACTCCAGTTTATGTTGGTTATACACCAGTTTTGCTTGCAATGACATGCTTATTTACTTATGATATTTCTTGGCCACCTTTCAGGGCAGGATCCCTCCCAAGGCAGTGTACAATAATAAAACTCACAGAATTAAAAAAAAAACTGATGTGGTAATAAAAAGAGGGGGGAACAGCAACAAATATTCTAAAAAAACCACCAACAAACATCTGCATAAGACAAAACCTACAACACACAATTGCACCTACAATCCAGGCTGATAAAACATAATCAAAGTCTGTAATGATGGGGCCAGGCAGAACCCAATGGCAACTTACTCCAGAGGTGTGGGGCCACTGTAAAAAAAGTCCCTCTCTTGTGTACCACCCACCTAAGTGCCCTCATAGGTGGGCAAATGAGAAGGACCTCTCTTGATGATCTTAAAGTATGGGCAGGCTGATATGGGTGAAGATGCATGTAATGTAATTTGGTCCCAAACTGTTTAAGACTTTAAAAGTCAAAACCAGCACTTCAAATTGGGCCCAGAAACGCACCAGCAACCTGTGCAACTAGCACAGTATAACATTGTATTATCTGATTGCCTCACCCCCTCTAAGAGCTTGAAACCATCTCTTCATGATTAAAAGAGCAATGTCAGATAAGTAAATCTTTACGTACTCAACACTTGCTTTGTGCAGTTCTCACAATTTGAAAAAATGGCAAAGTGCACCTAAGATTAATTGGACTGTTATTTTACATTCAAAGGCAACTTCCATGTTTTATGACCACTTTTAAATGTCAGCATCTTTAAAAAGTGATATATTCCACAAAGAGTCATATGTATGGGGATCCAGATGAAGGTTGAGAGGGTGGTGGTTCACTGAAAAAGCTGGATATACAGCTTTTAAACAACTCCGACACTATGTCCCTAGTTCATCAAAGCCATTAATCAACTTTCTTTTAGGAGTGCAATTTAAATCAAGGAAAGTGATAGCCACATCTACCAACTAAGCGTCTATATAATGAAACAGAAAGTCTACAGCTTTACATTTCTATGCCAAGGTGTCCTCTCTTTTGTGCTCGTGTGCCTCTGTTGTCCAATGGCAGAGGTTCTGGAACTTGAGCAAATGACTGTTTCCTAAAGTTGGAGCCTAGGCTGTGATCTAGCCTGCTGAGCTATCAGGACAGTCTGCACATCTCCAGAGATATTTTCAGGTGCTGAAGATGAGGTCCTTGGCCGTTTCTACATCTACCTTTTTTCCAGGGATCATCCCAGGATCAACCCTGTGCATGCAAATGACACACAGGGGATCCCGGGAGCAGGCAGGGTTGATCCCTCCATTTTCCTGGGATAATCCTTAGGTGTAGAAAGGGCCCTTGTGCCTTATGGCAGCTTTGAAGCCTCCTTACTACAATGGCTAAGTGGCAGATCCCTGCTCACCACTTCTGGTTAGTAGACCTTTGGGGAGAAGCCAAAGCTCAGTTGTGGAGTGCATGCTTTGCATGCCGAAGGCCCAGGTTGAGTCCACGCCATCTTTAGTTAACAAAGATTGGGTAGTGGGGGATGGGGAAAATTCTCTAGGTGAGACCCTGGAAAGCTATTGCCAGCTGGAGTAGTCAATACTGGGCTAGATGGACAAATAGGATGACATGATCTACAGTAGCTTCCTTTGCCTTCCAGAGTGGCCAGGCTAAGCATACATGCTAGGAGCCTGGCCATTCCTGGTTGACAGCATAAAATGTGCTGATCTGGCAATTAATTACAGTGACTCTCTCTCCAGATCCTGCTCTCAGTAAGAGCACCTACAGCTTTGATCTGGCCTTTGATCTGGCTCTACACCACAAACCTAAGTGCAAGTCTGATGGGATTGATCTTCCAGGCTTTTCTTTTAGCAACGTGGAAAGCAGTCTTTTGTGTTATAGAGCAGTGCGCCACACAGACAGCAGCAGCAGCAACAACAAAGCCCCAATAGCTGACCAAGTAAGACGTAACTGTAAGGGTACATTGGTGTGAATTAATTTTGTCCACTGGGGAGATAGCAAGGAACTATGGTGGCATGTAGAACACTATGGAACCACACAGCCACGCTGGCATCCTGTATAACCTAAGTGGGTTGGTTGCTCAGCTAAGCCAAACATATGTTGAAATGTCATTGTAGCATCTCACTGTTGAATGTTAAATATATTGGTTTGCTTCCAAAACAATTGGATCTGTGGTGGGGTGAAAAGCCTTTAGGGAAGTATGCAAGTATTTTGCTCTCAACCCCATTGTGGTTATACTCCATTTTTCTGCATTTACATCCGAATGGGGATCAGGGTGGGAAATTTATGGCTTTCCAGATGTTGTTGGACTGCAATTCCCCTGAATCTTAGCCAGCATAGCCAGTGGTGCGGCATGATGGGAGTTGCAGTACAATGGCATCTGGAGGCCCACAAGTTCCCCACCCTTGATTTATATGCTATATAGTAATACAATTTTTGTATTACCCTTGCGCTGCATCTTATTCTGCTCTTGCAACATTCTGGGTCCACATGTGCAGACATGATTCCACAGTCATAACTATTTGCTGACACAATGACCTAAATATCAGACATTTAGCAACTGTCACCTTTGGAAAGTAATTACATTTTCTTTTCTTTTTCTTATACTAGCAGTCATCCATTCTAGGGAATAAAAGCTTCTAGGGAATAAAACAAGCTGCAAAATGTTTAATGTCCCCCCCTTCCTTAAATTTGGTCATAATCTCAAAACACTGGAATTACTCATGACAATTCTGAAAATACATATTTATTGGTACTCAATATTACCATATTCTATGGGATTAAATTATTTTCTTTCTGGGTCCACCTTGGAGTTGTACCAGTATGGAATGTGAGGCATACTGGTGTATCAATCCCCTGGAGGCACTGTGTGTTGAAGAAAATCAGCTCTTTCTCTTTTTAGGTCAACCAACATGAATACTTTCCAAGCAGAAAATGTAATTGAATTCGAAAGTGACAGTTTTCCTAATAAATTTTCATATTTGTACAAAAACATTTTACATGGAGGGGAAAACATTTTTTTACACATTTTCAACCAAGTCTGTATGTTAGTCCTTGAGCAATCCGTTAATACTCTGCTTGATTTTCCACAACTGTTAAGTTAAAGGATAACAGAGTCTATTTACTTATGATATCTCCCTGGGGTGCTCTGAGGATTAATGAGAGTTTGAAGATGAAATGTATTTGCACACTGTAATAGCAATCTATTATAGGTATTAATTTCCATTTTTTAATACAGGTTGTGGGTTTTCTTTTATTGGCATGCATTTGTTACTAGCTACATGTTAACCTGGCTTCAGAAAATAAATCTTCAATTTTTTTTTTTAAAAAACCCAAACTTTTAGCATATGCTCATTCTCTAGTTTCTACAAAGTTGACAATGGAGATCATTATGAAATCTTATTGAGGCAGCGCGATCTACTAGCATACTGTGGTTCATATAAGCATTTGTTGTTCCAAAAATCTACATTTTATTTTTACAATTTTCTTCTGCATTCGTCAATTCTTAAGAATCATTCAAGGAGAATACTGACTTCATTGTATCATAGCTGCACAGTTAACTCAAGAGAAGGTCGGTGTCTTAGCATTCACTGCACAATGATATTGTTAGCAATCCAATAAATGCAGTTTCTTATTTAGTAGACCAAGCTAATATTGAATTAGCTACCCAGATGAATTTTAGGATGCCTTTAATAATGTGCTGCTGTTAATGTTTTATTTTGTGGCATTTGCATTTGTGTTGTACCCCGCCTCGATCCAGAGGGAGAGGTGGGTAACAAATAAAATTATTATTATTATTATTATTATTATTATTATTATTATTATTATTATTATTATTTTGTTTACCTCTTGAGCTTATGTGAAATCTTTGTTGTAGACATGATCTTGCAAGTCTACTGGGTACTTGCTTCTGTAGGTTTAAGGGTAACATGAACAATAGTTATACAAGATGCTTGTGGATTTCAAGTCTACTGTCATAGTGATGCTATTTCACCCATAGAAACAGTCGCACAATGATTTAGGCCAAATAAGGCAGGAGACCACTTTTAAACCAGCGGCAGAGGACTAGTGCAAGTTTCCTAGCTCATTGCTTGTGCTGTGGCTCTTTATTGGAAAACTAGTACGTGTTAGTTAAAAAGCAGAGGCAGACTCCTATGTGAATCTTCCCTAGTTTCTTGCTGTCCTGCATTATGCAGCAGAGTGCACATGTGTACACAAAAGCCATGCAGCAAGTAGGGAAATTCCAGCTGCTTTATCCTGGAACAGAGGGGGAATCTACACTATTGCTTTTAAAGCGCTTTAAAGCACTTTGAAAACGTTTTGAAAACTGTATATGCAGTGTGTCCTGGGCCTCAACAGTTGTCAAAACTGTTATAAAGTGCTTTAAAGCGCTTTAAAGCAGTAGTGTAGATCCCCCCCCCCCGAGTAGTGGCCAGTGGAATTGCAATGGAATGGGGATGAGATTGGTCCGCACAGTCCCACTCCTTATCTTCTTTTGAATTTTCATCTTTTCCTTTTTTTTTTTTAAAGAATAAGTCAAGAAGAAGCAAAGTATAGGGAAGGTAGGGTGTGTGCAATGTTGAAGGAGATAATGCGATAGAGGGAATTCAAACAACTGTATATTGCTTTAATAGAAAGACATCACATAAATATTTCAGATAATAAATAAAAGCCAGAAGCTATTCTTACGGAAGACAAAATCTACAGAGTGCCCAAAGGGAAGGATTGAGATAAAAGAGATTGAGAAAAGGAGGACTGAGAGTAGCAGTTCCAGAGGAAGAAAGTAAGGGAGGAACGGAATAAGAGAGAAATGCAGAGGCCATGAATGTGGATACAGTTTGGTGAGAGAGGGCAAATGAGTTCCATGGTGTGGTGTAGTGGTTAGAGTATTGGGCTGGGACTCCGGATATCTTGGTTCTAGTCCCCATTCAGCCATGAAGCTCACCGGGTGAATTTGGGCCAGTCATTGACCCTCAACCTAACCTACCTCACAGGGTTGTTGTGAGATAAAATGGAGAGTAGGAGGATCATGTAAGAGGAAAAATGGTGAGATGTAATAAATATTTTTTAGAAAGCAAACATCAATTAGGGTGACCATGGGGGAATCCGCACGTCGTTCTCAGGGCGCTTCCATCCGCCCCCAGTGCACCCCGAAAACGATCGTGTAACTCACCTGTAAAAGAGCCGAGGAAGAAGCGTCCTTGCCGCCGCCGCCACCCAACTCCCTCCTCTCCGGCTGGGACGGAGAGCTCGGGGGAAGAAGGTGGGGTGGAGAGCTTCTTCCACTCTCCACTCCGCCTTCTTCTGCCGAGCTCTCCGAGCCGGCTGGTGAGGAGGGAGTTGGGTGGCGGCGACGGCGGCGGCAAGGACGCCACTTCCTCGGCTCTTTTACAGGTGAGTTACACGATCGTTTTCGGGGTGCACTGGGGGCGGATGGAAGCGCCCTGAGAACGACGTGCGGATTCCCCCCATGTCTCTTACTTCACACAGGGTATTCCTCTATTTGAAGGTGTCCTCTATTTGAAGGGCTGTTGGCAGCTAGTAGGAGTTGTAAGGTGTAGTGAAGCCACTCTATTGGAGCATGTAGTTCAGTCGCTGTTCTGTTCAGTATTGCAAGGGTGCAAAAGTGAGGGGGAAAAGCCACTAAACTGAGGAAAAAAGGGGAAAGCGAAGTTCTGGTGCTATAAATCTTTATTTTTTTATTCTTAAATCAGTTGTTCAATGTACTCATGAGTCCATATTGATTAATTCATATGGTTTTGCAAGATTCAAGTCTTAACTCTAATTTTGTGCTCCTCTTCCTCCTCCTCCTTTTCCTTCCACCCACCCACCTTGGTGATGTGACAAGATCTATCACTGCAGCTACAGCAGCCACTTTGTCAGGATCTACATTACTGCTTTATAATGGTATTGAAACGCACTGACAACTGTTGGGGCCCATGACACATTCCATATACTGTTTTCAAACTGCTTTCATAGAATTATATCCTGCTTGGTGTAGATCTGAGTTTTTGGGTCAACATACCCTCCAATTATTCTGAAAAGGTGTATATTATGACACAACTACTTGACTTATCAATTCAAGACCTAGGCCACAGCTAGACCTAAGGTTTATCCTGGGATCATCCAGGGTTCGCCCCTGCCTGAGCACTGGATCCCCTGTGTGTCACCTAGATGAACAGGTTTGACCCCTGGATGATCCCGGGATAAACCTTAGGTCTAGCTATGGCTCTAGTCTGCAGTGTATCTGTGAAATTTGGAGTTATTCCATTTTTGAAAGAACCATAGCTATAAATTTCAAATTGCAGTGTCTGTGTGGAAATTTTAATGTGTAGAGAAGGGGGAACAGTCTATAAAATGAAACTCAACTTTGACTGTAAACCAAGGGGGAAAAGATATCTGTTCTTTGATTTCAGCCCTGCCTTGTGACAAGAACTTGTCTTTTCAGCCATCTCTTTGCCTGTTTATCAACCCTCTTCAAGAACTTAATTTAAAGAGCAGTATTCATTAATTGCTGTTTGAGATACTGATTAGTATTCCATTTGAGTTGCAAAACTGGGATGTCTGACAACTTTCAATTTAGCTAAGAACAAACTTGTGTTACATAAAACGTTCATCCAGAGGTGAACATTAGGAATATACATTTGCTGGTTGAGAGAATTACCATGTTTCACAAAAACAGCAAATGTTGTAAATCATCATGTGAGATGAAGGCACAGTAGAATAACCAAATGTACCAAACAGACATGGCCACAACAAGCACTTAGATAGGATAATTATAAAGCAACTTTGCCTACAACTATTTTCTACCAGATTGGCGTTCTGCCTATTTCCAGCAAAAATCACTTAATAGTGATGGCAAAATTTCCCTAATCTGTAGCAAATTAACTTCTGTGCTGCACTGAAGATATGTATGAATGTGAATAATTCTATACTAAACTAGGAATGTTGGAGGAATTGAATCTCTCTGAATTTTGATGTGAACTGATGTGATTAATGCGTGAATCAGAACTTAGAGCACAATCATACATACGTTGAGATAGTAAAAAGTCCTACAATTCCCAGTATCCCCAGCTAGCTTGACTAAATATGCATAGGATTGTACCCTTTATTATCTTTCAGATTTTGCACTTCTCCAAATTTTGTGATACAGATCTTGGTTCAAAAACTCACCAAAATATGAATAAAATTGAGTATTTTAGGATAAAATACATTTAGAAAAGACTACTTTGAGATAAAAGGACATTTATAAATGTGTATCATATTTAAATATGTATATAAATACAATTTTCATCATATCTTTATAAATGAGAATTGTATTTAAATATGATTTTCATGGTGTGTATGTTTTTAAATCACAAATTAATGTGGGAAAACAACTGGCAAAGTTATGAATGAACAGATTCAAACTTGTCATGGACCAGAATAAAACTGATATGCCACACCTACACTATAGTAAATTTCATAATTCAATGAAATTACTGTCATAACCATTTTTCAACAAGTATATTGTTCTTTTGCATAGGTTCCTGAATACAAATAATAGATGTATCATATTAGGTTTGAAGTGTGACTCATTTCAAATGAGGATTCAAAATACTTGCAAATGAGGGTGCAATTCTTTCGTGGATGCTGATTCCAAGTATTTTGAATGGAAAGACCAGATTTGAAACACAACAATGGCCACAGCTAGACCTAAGGTTTATCCTGGGATCATCCAGGGTTTGCCCCTGCCTGAGAACTGGATCCCCTGTGTGTCACCTAGATGAACAGGTTTGACCCCTGGACAATCCAGGGATAAATCTTAGGTCTAGCTATGGCCAGAGTCTTCATTCCACTGGTTAGGCATCTTGAGTATTCTGGGCACCATGCTTGAAGAAGGATGCAGACAAGCTGGAGTGTGTTCAGAGGAAGGCAACCAGGATGATCAGGGATCTGCCCTATGAAGAGAAACTGAAAGAACTGGACATGTTTAGTCTGGAGAGGAGAAGATTAAGAGGAGACATGATAGCACTCTTCAAATACTTGAAAGGTTGTCATACAGAGGAGGGCCAAGATCTCTTCTCAATCTTCCAAGAGTGCAGGACAGGGAATAATAGGGTCAAGTTACAGAAAGCCAGATTCCAGCTGGACATCAGGAAAAACTTCCTGACTGTTACAGCAGTATGGCAATGGAACCAATTGCCTAGGGAGGTTGTGGGCTCTCCCACACTAGAGACATTCAAGATGCAGCTGGACAGACATCTGTCGGGTATGCTTTAAGGTAGATTCCTGCAATGAGCAGGGGGTTGGACTCGATGGCCTTATAGGCCCCTTCAACTCTACTATTCTACGATTCTATGATGTTTAAAGTCAGAAGGTTCATATTCATATGCATACAACACTTAAATTATGCTATGAAGTACATCTTATATCCAGTTTTCCCAGGTTCACTTTCCCTAATCCTCCTGACCATACCACCTCCAATGAGAACATTTCCCTAATCTTCTCGCTATATGAATGAAAGCTAATATCAGAAGGAAGGCAGCTGAAAAGCTTGTCTAAAATAAATGCACTAAACTAGAAAACCAAAACTATCTGTTCCCTAAAACCTTTCAAAAATCTTCATTTAAAAATGTACCCATTTAGGGCACAATCCTATGGGATCCTTCCTTGGTACTTGTAAGCCTCTGAACCCGGAGGCTTATGAGTGTCCAGTGCTGAGCGGCAGGCACAGTGGAGGTGATCATTACTTCCGGCTCTGCATTTCAGTCAGATGGGCTTTTTCATCAGTCAAGCTGAGGCATAGAAGGGGAGGGAAGATGACTGGAGAGGCCTGAGGATACAGCATAAGCCAGTCTCCCCAGTCCCCTCCCAGCCCACCATTATCTCCTATCTCCATTTTGAAATGGGTGCTGAGGTTTGAGCTGCTGCCTGAAGTATACTGTAAAAGTACATAAGCACATTTCAAGTGTGATATCTCAATGCTCAACCTGGTCTTCGAACTTTAAACCAAGACTTATGTCCTGAACATTAATTTAGAGATGGATGTTCTCCTCTTCTCAATTTGAAATGGGTCCAGTCTTCCTAAGCCTTTTCAGATAATTATGAATAAAAGCTTAAGCTTTTACCTAAAAGTTCCCTGAAAGCTCAGAAACACTAGGCTTGGAAGAGCAACTCATCAGCCCTCCACAAACTCCAGTCATAGCTGTCACAGTTTCCCTCTCCCCATTTTCAAGGTGAGGCCTAATCTACACCTGCAGCCCTTTCACAATGGAAGAGGGCTGCTTCTGAATGTTCCCCCTTCCACAATCAGCGCTTATGGGGCACACACAACCAATGTTTACTGCAATTACAGGAGTGCCATTGTGGGAGCATGTGTGCTCCGTCACAGCACTTGCGCAAGTGTAGAAGTGAGCGGGGCTAGGGAAATGGGCAGACGGCAGAGGGTTTTTTAATGACTCATGAGGGAAACGCATGAGCGCAGATGTGCAACACATGGGGGGATATGAACTTTGTCAAATATGCGCTCCTCTGCAGAGATATGTTTGGATTAAAAAAACAAGCACAGTGATAAAACATGCCAATGCCCATCTGAAACATATGGTGGACAGGTCCACTATTGCACACCTCCAATACCCATGGGCATGCCCCTCATAGCTGATTGGCTATTCGCTGAGCCCGGAACTCACAGTGCACAGCAACAACCTCACAAAAGTGGGGGAGCCAGAATAGAAGCGAGGGATCTGGAAAACAAAATCCGTGACAAAAGCAGTCAGGGATATTCTGGGAAAATTGAAAAGTTCATCACAGGATCAGATGAATGTCATGTGGCCTGTTGGTGATGACTGCGATACAGTCCTGCAATAAACGGCTGGTGTAGACTCCTCCAATGTTTGGGAAAAGAAGGGAATTTGGGTAGCTAGTGGCAGGGAATGGTGGAGATCACTGAACATCCTTTTTTACATTCCTGGTAAGATATTGGAGGTTTCAGAGTATGCTATGAATCCTACATTGCTCCTAAAATTCCTGGTATGGGTAGTTCCTGTTGGCTGAATGGATTCTACCAAATTACAGATCCCATTGTTCCCATTAGCACAATAGAGGTGTTTGAGCCTTATATCATCAGGAATGTGCAAAGTTAAAGATGGGCCTTCTGCTGCCATCAGCCTTTCTTCCCACCAGATTTCCTCCTCATTGTCAGCTAAGTTAGGGAAAGGAGGGAATGGTTGTCAAGATGATTACAAAAAAGGCTGAATTCCGGAGGAATTGAAGCTACAGATCATACTTGATCCCAATATCTCAGTGTTCAGGGAGAGAGTACAAATAAGAGTACAAAACCAAGAACCTTAATTCAGTCAACCAACAAAATGTGGGCATGCAATGAATCTATGCTTTCCCACTGAATGCTAGATGAATTATATAAATAGGTTATATTTTTGAAAGGTATTTTTAATTATATATTGTATTCCTGGCTTTAAACACCTATTTGAATAACTGCTCTCTTTAGTTTGTAGATATCTATGGAGGTTGCATTTGGTTCCATCTCTATTTAGCTGGATTTGACTTATGTGACATCATGAAAAGAAGCCAGAAGAGAAAAATGGATATTGATTATAAAAACAGTGTTTCCCAAAAGTCAAATCTAATATATCCACTGAAATAAAATCAATTCTTATAACACCATCCAAGACAGTCTAGCCTTCAGCAACCGAGTAATTTCAGGTTGTTTAGAATAGGTTTCTAAATGATACTGAATGAGAAAGAACAGTAATAAACCAGATGTGCTCATGTTATGGCTGTTATATTAACAGACTTCCTGAGTTGCATCCCATATCTGTATATATACATGATTCATACACATATTTCTAATTACAGTGGTATTTCTAATATGCTTCACAACTGTTTTCTGTTCTAGCAATTCTCCTATGTTTCTGTGCCATTGACTTCTTTGTTGCAAGCATGCCATGACCTGACATAGAAATACAATCAAGAAAGGTACAAATCCTTATTAACACCAGAATAGTAAGTGTATATTTTTGCCTTTAAAAAAGAAAATAGTGATTATCTAACAAATTTATTTTATTTTATTTATTTATTTCATTTCTATACCGCCCAATTGCTGAAGCTCTCTGGGCGGTTCACAAAAATTAAAACCATGAAGAGCATAATAAAACTACCAACAATTTAAAAATACAAATTTAGTGAGAATACGCTGTCTTTCTACTCTTTTATGTCTTCATATTTCTTTGCTTTATCTGTAATACACACCGCTGATGGTGTCTTCATTGCAAAAAAACTGAGCCTTCAGGCAGGTTTTCCATGTGAGGATGTCTATAAAATTTAATCTGCATAAGAATTTGCCACATAGGGATAGGTTCCTGCTGCCTGCCATGATTGGAGTCTGTATGGGCCAGTGTAAAAGCATTAGTGGCTCTGTTTATTTTGAAAAGTGCATACAATGTCTCAAAGCCACTAGATGCTGGCACATAATTAAACTGCAGGTAATGGATAATTAAACTGTTAAAACAAACACTAAAAGATGAAAAACACACGGATTTAGCTTCATATACACTAGCATAAAAGGCAATCTTTCACCCTATGCTGAGGAGCAACATCTCAGGGTTCAAGAAGTAGCATTAATAATTTGGGACCCCTTCATGGATGACAGGAAGGATGTTACTCCAATGTTACAGCAGATTTAGTGGCTACCTTTTGTTTCAAAGTGCTGATTAGGACCTATGAAGCCCTAAATGGCTTTGGGCCAACGTTCCCTGATGGACTGCCTTCTCCCATATGTTGAGATCTTTTGGAGAGGCCCTTCTATCAGCCCCACACATTTCTGAGTGTAAATGAAGAATAGCAAGGTAAGAACCTTTATTCAGTTAGTGGATTGCATATAATCTTTTGTGAACTGTAGAAAATGTTGCATGCTGTCAATGCATTGCAAACTGTTCCACTTTTGTAAACTCCAATGTTCCCTTGCTTTGATTCATAGCAATCCTTAATGTTTGTTAGTATAGCTTATTGCTTTATTAGCATTGTGATGCGATATATCTGTTAGATGCAGTTGGAAATTGTCTTACAGATCTTAAGCCAATGAAATAATTTTCTTCCATTGTAAAAACATTCTCTTAATAAGTTTAATTTCACTGAAATGAGTTTATACTTTGATAATGTCATAGTTATTGGTGATTATGAGCCTGTTAATCAGCTCAAAGCCCATCAACAACAGAATGCAGGAACAGAACAGAAAATTGGAGCAAGCCACTGCCTTAGCAGGAAACGCTTAAAGATAATTCCAAATAGCAGTGCTGCAGTCATTATGACAACAGTGCAGGGTAACCGATGCATTTCTAAGAATCCTCCTTACAGAAACCAATTTACAAGCTTTGTGAACAAAACAGTCTTAAATGGGAATGTATTTTACTGGACCTTTTTGTTTTTGGGAAATAAATCTCCTCCCTGCTCCAAATGATTACTAATCACAAAGCTATTTTACAACTTTGTTTATTTTGTAGTCCCTAGGCACTGTCAGAACACCTAGGAAATTTAAAGACTTTAGATATTATGTAATTTAGATATGACAGAAATAGAGGTGTCTATGATCCATTGGCCAAAGACTACATCATGTTTTGGACAAGTGAAACTCTCAGAAGTAATTCCATCTTGAAATCCAGTTTGATGGCTCAATATCACATTGCAAGAAAAATCTGTCTGCTTTTCACATTTTGTCCAGCTCTGTTTCTTGCATCATACTATAGTAGAAATCGTTTGATTATTGATTATTCATTTTAGTGCATGTATTAGAAGTTATTCCATATATGTATCTTGCTTGTAGTAGCACTGCATCATGGGTGTTGGTTTGTAATGGTTTACAATCAATCAATAAAATTTCAACTACAAATATGTCTTTGTTGGAACTGAGTGGCAACCTTAATAATATCCCCTAGCATTTCTCAGGGGGAAAAAAGTTAAAACTGTTTTACAAGTGGGAAAGTGGTTCATCTGAGCGGGAAACAAGCAAACTGTTACAACTGCTGATATAGCCCAATAATAAGAATGGTTTGACTTCAAGCCTATTATGTAGGGGAAATGGTTTTACAGCTAGATACCACCAACCTCTCTCCCTCAATAGTAATATAATACTGTATAGATGGAAGTCCAGTAAATCCACAAAAAGCAATATGGATTTTGGTAAGTCTCTTGCAACTCTGGAATCCTTTGGATGGTAGGACCTTAAATTTCCACATGAAATCTATCCTTGGCAGAATTAGGTGGCAACCTTGAATTATGAATTGTCCTCACAGCTTCAGTCCTCATGCAATGCCAGGCTTATACTTGGGTTTTGGTTAGTGCAACTGTGCCCTCTGTTGGCACAGCCTGGTTGATTGAATCATGTTCTTAAAACACCATTAGCTATGCTCTTTGTTTATAATTGTAGACACTGCATACAAACATTTTATTTTATCAGTGAAGCATCTGCTTGTTAAATTTTAGGTGCTAAATGCACAGTTCTTGTTCTGTGCTACATGCAAGAACTGAATTTAAATCTGCAATGTGGTTACTACAGCTATTTGCCATAGCTTCCCCATTACTCTCTAAGAAATGTTATGCAAAACAGGGTATTAGATTTTTTTTAAAGAAAAGATTACTATACGTTAGTGAAGTCATTTGATAGTAATGGGTTGCACCTGTGTATTATTTCTGTGCGTCATCTAGCATATCCCACAAAGATCTTCAAGGAATCGTCTACTGATGGTATATTTTATTTATAAGTTCTTACCTATAGGCTGTGTCATATGTTTAAGAATGAGGTTGGGCTTTCTCAGAATCCTTCAGTTAGATGTAGAAAGATTAGAAATGAGTAAGACCAAAGAAAAGTTGTCAAAGACTCAGTGCTGAGCGCTTTACTTGGGAGTAAGTCCAATTGAACTTCCACTCATAGGATTCCACTGAAAAAGACTCACACTTGGCAACCATTGTAAATTATTATTTATTAATTTATTAAACATTTCTATATCACCCTTCATTATCAACTCACAGGGGTGGTGTACAAAATTCATTAAAACAATTAAAATAAATTACAAATGTAAACAAAACACACACAAATACGCTAAGCTAGATATTAAACTCAGCAAATGTTTGGTGAGTTTTTAAGAGGAGCTGAAACATTATCAAGCAGGGCTCCTGTCACTCTGGAGAGTGGGAAAGAATACCAAAGTAGGGCATCACAACAGAAAAAAGCCCTGCCCCCTGGTGGCTATCAGATGTAACTGTGCAGGCAACAGGAGGCCTTGCTCTGTAGATGTCAGTGAACATGCAGATAGTCCCCAGGTTTAGGACCGTGTATGTCAAAATCATCTCTTTGAACCTGGCCAAGTAGTATATTGGCAGCCAGTGCAATTCTCTGAGCATCGTCATGAGGGCTGGCCCCTATATGCAGCCCCTGCCAACAGTTCTCTCTTCCTATTCTATCTGACCAATGCAGGTAATTGCAGAAGGAGCAGCAGTAAAAGTTTAGGGTAGTCGGGGACTAAATGCCACTTGCCAACTCTATTCCCTTTCTGTGCTGTTCCAACTTCCATATCTCACTGTGCTGTCTCTATAAGGCTCATGGCAAACATTGGGGATATCTCTGGGATCTGTAGTGCAGAGATTTCTGCTGACCATGATTCAGATTAACTGTACATCTATGCTCTGTACCAAAGTAATACAATTTAGCGAAGCAGCTGAGCATAATTCTTTAGGATATAAAATCTTCAGTGCTCTCTTTCCCTCTCTCTATAATGCTGCAGTGGTGCCAGAATTTTGCAGCATTTTGTTTTTCTTCTTTGATGGAATGCAATGTTTGCAACTAGCAGCATTAAACACACAAACACACGATCCCTGTCTTCTTTAAAATATATACTGAAAGGCAGGCTTTGACTTTTACCCCCACCCACTCAAATATACAACATAGGGAGATTCTGCTGTGCATTGGATAGCGTCTAATCCTTTTATGTTTAAATCCCACCGGCACCCATTAGGTTTTTTTTAGCTCCCTTGCTACACTACTAGAGCTGGCACATTCGCCTCCTTAGTGACAGCAGTAGTTGCTCTATTTGGGAGTGAGGATTGAAGGGGAAAGTGGGCGTGTGGGCAGCGGAGGGGGCTCGTTGCTAATTGGCGAGGGTGGTAGTTAGTGGTCGCTTTGGCGGCTGGGCGCCGCCGCCTTTGGCACTGCAGAGCGAAACGAAGGTGCAACATCAGGCGGGGTGGTGGGAAAGAGAGGCAAGGGACAGGCGGGGCTAAAACTGGAGGTCTGCAGATCACCGCCTGCATTAACACTCTCTCTCTCTCTCTCTCTCTCTCTCTCTCTCTCTCACACACACACACACACACACACGCAGCGCGCCCGAGCCGTCGTCTGTTGCTACCGCCTCGCGACAGCGCGCAACCAGCCTCGCCGACTCACGCCTCCCACCACCATGAGGAGGAAAAAAATGACCCCGGGAGCCCCGTTCTCCTCCGCGCACGCTGACGAGCTGAGCCAGAGCAGCGTAGATGTTGTTGGTTTATTTATTTAATTTTCAAATCCTGCAAAAGAGGTGGGGGGGGGGGGAAGAGAGGAAAAAAAAGAAAGACTGCCAGCTTGACAAGGAAGGATATCTCTATACATCTATTCTCCCCCCCCCCCCCCTGCTTTTACACAGTGGCTGGGTTGTCCTCCTTTGGAGCTCTTCAGCAGCCAAGAGACACGGGAGCGGGTGGAAGAGCCGTGGCTCTCCCCCCCCCTCCCGGCACCCCCCCACTCCAGTTTGTTGAAAGGCACCGCTAGGGACTCTCTTCCCCTCACACGCACACACACGCACCCCGCCAGGGGCTAGCACGCCAAGCACACGAACGTACCCCACAGAGCAACTCCTCCGGCGCAACGAGGTAGCTGCTTCCCGCCGGAGGCTGAAGCCTTGAGGCGCCCTAGTGGCTTCGCTCGCTGCTCTCCGCCCGGGCGTCTCCTTTGCGTCCTCCTGGGCAGCCGAGGCTGTTCCAGCTGAGGGCATCGCAGGGAAGGACGAGCGGACGGACCTCCGGGTGGCTGCCCGTGAGGATTAGGCGCGAAAGCGGCGGGAGGGAGGGAAGAAAGGAACGATGGTGGGGTCGGGGCTGTGAGTGCTCGTTGCCGTTCTTCTGCTTCTGAAGGGGCTGGGCTGGGTGGGGGGTGCAAGGGGGAAGAGGAGCTGCTTAGCCATGCCGTTGTGCCCCGTCCTCAGCCCCGCTGAGGGGAGGAGGAGGAACGGTGCCAAAAAACGACTGCCCGTCTGAACTGACTGCGGCTAGTTTGCCCGGGATCCCACCTTTCCCGTCCCCTCACTCCCACCTTTCCTAACTTCCAGGAGCGCCAGACTGAGATGCTGCAAGGTAAAGCTTAGCTGGTGCTGCGCTTCATGGGGTCCTGGTTTTGAGTGGGAAGGAGGGAAAGAGAAGGAAGGAGAGATTATCTCCTGACAAGGAGAGGAGCAGTGGTGGTGGGGGGGGGAAGGGGGTGGCCCACAAGAACCAGGGGTGATGTATTTGAAGTAAGGGGAGGGCAAGAAAAGTAAGAGGGGGATAGATACGGAGGGGAGGCAGAAAAGGAGAGGAGAAGCGTAAGGAGGGGAAAGGTGAGAGAGGAAGTGGGGAGAAGAAGAGAGGGAAGTGTCCCACCACCTCTTCCTCTGGCAGCGAACTGCAGATCGGTGACTCTGGCTGCCCTCTTCGTATTATGTCTGCACTTCGAAGGAAATTTGGGGACGATTACCAGGTAGTGACCACCTCGTCCAGTGGCTCAGGCTTCCACCAGCAGCAGGCATCGGCCCATAAGAAAAAGCGCCAGCGGTTCGTGGACAAGAATGGCAGGTGCAACGTGCAACATGGCAACCTGGGCAGTGAGACGAGCCGCTACCTGTCGGACCTGTTCACTACTCTGGTGGATCTCAAGTGGCGCTGGAACCTTTTCATCTTTATCCTCACCTATACTGTGGCCTGGCTTTTTATGGCCTCCATGTGGTGGGTCATTGCCTACATGCGGGGTGACTTGAACAAAGCCCATGATGAGAAGTATACTCCTTGTGTGGCCAACGTCTACAATTTCCCCTCTGCCTTCCTCTTCTTTATAGAGACAGAGGCTACTATTGGTTATGGCTACCGATACATTACAGACAAATGTCCGGAGGGCATCATCCTCTTCCTTTTCCAGTCCATCCTGGGTTCCATTGTGGATGCATTTCTCATTGGCTGTATGTTCATCAAGATGTCCCAACCTAAGAAACGGGCAGAGACACTGATGTTCAGTGAACATGCTGTAATCTCCATGAGGGATGGCAAACTCACCCTCATGTTCAGAGTGGGCAACCTTCGCAACAGCCACATGGTCTCTGCGCAGATCCGCTGCAAACTCCTCAAAGTAAGTTCCGGCTCTCTTGCTTGCCCTCTGTGCTAATCACACATGCATGGTCCTCTATGTGTGGTGTTTGTTTTTGTACGTTTACATACACTTTTTCAAAGAATTGCACTAAAGCACTCATACCTCTTCCCTCCTTTCACCCATCTATTCTTAAATGCTTTCTTCATTCTTTGAGAGAGCTCTCAGCATTTCCCTTTCCTTGATTTTTCCACCTCCAGTGTATTTGCATTGCCATTTCCTATCAGTTCTCTTCAGTGAATATCCACCGCTGTACATCTATCTCTGTTTCCATTCTCCTTAAAGTCTCTACAGCACACTCTCCCTACTATGTTCTTTCTCCTTAAAAGCATGGATTCCATCATCTCTGTCTCAATTCAGGCTGCATTTCTGTTTTCCTTTTTTATAAGCTGCTTCCCAAACAAGAATTCACATTAAGCTCTTTCCATTCCCCAGCCTTTAAAGTAAAGCATCCCCCCCTTACACCTCTTCTTTTTGTGGTACAATCTGAAATGGTTCATCAGCAAAAGTTGTCTTTTTTTTTAATTTGAAACTCATTGAATCATCTGTTTTTATTTCTTTTGTCAATTTCTGTTCAAGAACAATAAATATTTTGCATTTTTGTACATACTTGCCCTCTAGAGTGTAGAGGACAATTAAAGAACAAGAATGAAATATTTTTCAGTGTTTAATCCTTCTATTGAAAAGACTAATAAGTCATTAACACACACACACACACACACACACACAAAAGTAGTTCTCTAAATTCAGTGGAGGCCTAGCTTCAGAATTATGGCTTGTTCACAGGGATGTCATTACTTCATATACCTCCCAAAGACCAGTGAAAATTTAAGATCTTTTCTACATTCTGAATATTACATTGGCTTTCTTTTAATACTGCTTAGATAAACTTGACCCACAATCTAAATTTGATAAAAATCCTAAGAAAAAACATACATATATTCTCATGAGTTGTCATTGTGTACGTAATTAATTTGTTTAAATCTACATCAGGTGCTCTGAACACTTCAAAGCACTACTCTGATGTATTATTATCACTGTCTTTGAGAGAGTAACTGCCGAAGATTATATCTATGACCTTAAAAAGAAAACAACCAGTTCAAATACTTTCTGCTTTGTACATTGCTATATACAGTATCAAATAAGGGTTGTTTGAGCCACATTGGCTTGGTGAGAGGCAATGCTGACTAATCTCCTAACTATCTGGACTACCTTGTGGGCTTGCATGCTCCACCCTCACTGTCATGTACAAGGGATATTCACTCCTCCCTTTTCATTGTCGAGTTTTATTTCTAGTGTGACATTGTTGGTGCCATTTTCACTAACCATTCCTAGGGCCAAATCACAATTTGCAATCATGATTAGAAGCAGGTGTGTAAACTGATTTGGACTAACTATGATTACTGCTAACATCAGTGGACATGTGATACTAACTAATGGGGAAGAGCTCAAAGTAATACTAATGACAAAAGAATAGAAATAGCAATAAAATTGCCTTGTATAATTTTTTTAAAAAATATTGCAATGGAGAAAATGAAATCAAACAGGTGTTTTTCTGATTTTTTTGTGGGGAAGGGGCTGGCTTTTATTTTATTTTTTATTTATTACATTTATATCCCACCTTTTTTCCCTCCATGGAACCCCAGGCGGCTTTGGGATTTTTGAATGCCATTGTACCAAAGGATCCTTTTTATTAAGCTAAATCTTTCCTTATTTATACAGTTCAAAAAATTTCCTTGTACTAGCCACGGATACTAGCAACGAGTGCAATGGGACTTTCTTCCCAATTCCTTCCAACTTTCCCAGGCCTCCAGAGCAGATTATTCTTGTGGGGGGAGGAGTAATCATCCCCTTCTCAGTTCAACTGATGGGACTGCTTCTGTCAATGGAATGCCACCATTGGAACCAATGCTATTATCATTTTTCGTTGAGACTTATGATGCTATCTCTGAGTTGATGGAGATCCACTCACTTCACTGGGACTCTCATATGAGTGCTGTCAAGATCTATTTCCAAATGGGTTAAAGTAGGTTGCCTGTTGATTTCAGCATTGTTTGCTGGATGGGACTTTTAATTAATTAGTTTCACTTTTTACTAATTAAGCTCTGAGTTCTAAATATGATTAAGCGCTGTTGGGTAAAGGTAGAGATAATGTTAAGATAGACGTCAGAGCTGGTTTACAGCTTACATAGCAGGCATAGTAAACTCTTATTCATTCAAGAGCTCCCAGCTTTAGTGACACTTCCAGTTCTTCCTTGATGATAAAAAGATGAAAAGAAAATCATGAGAAATTAAAATAGTTTGTAACTATCATATAACTCTGCCCACCCCGCCCCGAGGTATTTATTAAAGTTAGAGTGAAGTGTCCTTGGTTACTTTAGACAGGATGGTATTCATAATTGTAATAGATAATAAATGTATAAACTTTGCACCACTTACTCCCAAAGGACATACTTACATTTTTTTTCAAATTGAAAAGTCTCATTAATATGCATCGTAATCACCTCTTTTAATTTCTCATGTAAAGTGGTAGGTTATTCTTTTATAAATAATTTAAAACGGCAGAATACATTTTAGGTGAAATATCCTCATTAGTATTTGTCTGGTCTTTAGAGGGCACCAATGTATACCTCAGAATGCACTTTCATTATTAGGCTCTAATAACCAATTATGAAGAACAGACTATGGAATTTAGCGTAACCCTGAATTTAAATTAATTATTTCCCTGGGTTCAGATTTGAGTTGCACACCAATTACTACACTGATTGAGACATTATAAAGTTGCTCCTTTCTGTTACATTGAGAAGTCCCTGCATATGATTTACTAGACAGCTGAATCTTCTTTCATAGTTAAACAGCAGTTCAGAAAATGTGATCAGCTTTACAGGAAGGCAAGCTATATAGTATATGTTTTCTAATGGGTAACTTATTTCAGAATATTTTTTACAAATATATTTATTTAATGTGTATGCTATAATATAATTATAGAAAAAAAATTTTAGACCCAAAGCATTAAGAACCATACCCATGCACACATTTGAAATACTTTCTATACTTTATATAATATAGTATAGTAATGTATGCTGTGCCTCTTTACCCAGAGCCACACATGCACAGATGTCTTGCTTGTTGTGAGTGAAATCTGAAATGAGGAATGGAAGGAACCATTCCCATACAATTCAGCAGAACACACAGGGGGAAAAAAACTTTGTAATTTGGATTGGTGTAAAGGATTTTCTTAGAAGGTACGAAAAGAAATTCAATAAAATGTGGCTGAGATCTTTGCTAGGAGACAAAAGTAAATCTAGAACCAATGTGAAACTAGCAAATGTATTTCCCTCTGAATTGTAAATACAAAAATCAATGGGATCTTTGAATTTTGGAGTTTTCTGTTGAACACATTTGGATTTAAACAATATAAAATCCATGCCTTTCACTTTTATATCTAGAGACACAAAGAAAACAGCATGATTTGTGTATTTCCGTCCCAAGAATGAGATCTAAAAGCAACCTGGTCAATTATCTTAATGTACATTCAATGACCTGGTTCATACTTAAGGGACAAACTATGGTTTAATTAATTATGGTTTGTTGAATTGTGCTTTGTCATTATGGGAGTACCCAGAAGTTGGGTTGACCATGGGTTGTAGTGTAGTGGTTAGAGCTAGTGTAGTGCAATGGTTAGACAGGGGAAATCTGGATTCTAGTCTCCACTGAACCATGGAGCTCACTGGGTGACTTTGGGCCAGTTACCGACTCTCAGTCTACCCTACCTCACAGGATTGTTGTGAGGATAAAATGGAGAGGAAGGGGACCATGAAAGCTGCCTTTGACTCCCTGAAAGAGGAAAAAAGGTGGTGTATAAATATAATAATAAATGAAGAGAACCCATGGTTTGTTGTTGGGTTGCAAACTGTGCGTTGTTTAAACCATGGGTTTTCATTACATGCGAACCCAGAATTTTGGGTTGTTCATAGGTTGTTTCACCAGGTTACAGAGGAAGCAGGCAAGAGTGGTCTAAAACCCCAGCCTCCTTACATTCCAGTACAGAATTGCTGCAAAGGCAGGTAGGATACAGGGAAGGAGTGGGTGAAGGAGGAGGGGAACAACCTAGGGACTGAGAAAACAAATCATGTTTTTTTAGATCATCTTCCAGACAAATCCTGGGTAGGGCAAATAATAGTTTAAATAAGCCATAGGTTAGCTATGTGCAAACCAGGCCTCTTTTTCACAAAACATTATCTTATTGGAAAAGGTATATAACTAAGGTTCAGAAAAACACTAGTCAGAGTGAATCATACTTTGACATGGTTGGCATAGTTTGTGAAGTTAGGTGTTACATTATATGAACTGATAGAACTCACCCTGAAGGATAGTAGAAGAGAGAAGTTAAATTGCATATAGATAGATAGTTTACTTAAAATTAGTCTACAGATCATTTACATTTCTTTACAGATAAAAAGGAAGATGTTCTCACTAACAAAAATATATGTTCCTAACCGTATAGGGTAAATGAGTGCATATACTTAATATTTAATAATATTTAATGCTCATTTAATAAGTCAAGTACTGTCATTTGCAAGCATTGTTGGTCTAATTTTTTAACACTCTATTTAAAACATTACAACCTTCTGAGTAATGTTGACATTACGCCCCTCAAGACATATTAGAAGAAGAAGCACCTACAGGGAGAAGGAGTGTGATAATGGGGGTGGCTTTGTTTTATTCCAAAACCTATCTATGCATTCTAATGTTTTCGTCCAAACAACCATCTAGGGGTGGCTCTAATTGGCAGTGGTCCCAATGGCTCCTTTCCTGTAAAAGCCCTTGAGCAATCCTTAGGCTCTGAGGGTAGTTATCCTACACACATTAATAGGGGTTAGGCATGGGTATGGTAAGGATCGTATGCAGTTCCTATTCATTTCAGTGGAGCTTCCTTTATGTAAGCGTTTGCTCCTTGATGGGGCATGGGGTGGTTGCTTGTGGCCTCAAACTCAGCTCCTCACCCTGAAGTGATGAAAGCAACGTGAAACAGTATGAATTAGCACAGGAGTGAGAAAGTTCTGAAAGGACAATACTGTTTTTGATTAACTGCTTTGAATCCTTTTTTTAAATATATATAATAGCTGTTACCAAATTTCATGCTTAGCAGATATATTGGGTCAAATCCCTTTGCCTAATTGGCAATGTCTGGTTACACTGTTGCACATTAAGGTTTACTGGCGTTATATGACCAGCAAAATTGGAAGGGAGCATTGCAGAATGTGTGGCTGCTGTTCTTACTAGATAAATATCAGAATGATTAGAGGCAATAGATATCAGGACGAATAGAAGGATGCATCAAGGCAGCAAGTAGTGGAGCAGATTGGGTAACTTGGGCCTTAGCTAGTCCCTGCCTGCTCCCAGGATATCCTGTGTGTCATTTACATGAACAGGGAAGACCCCGGGACGATCCCGGGATAAACCTTAGGTCTAGCTAAGGCCTTGGGGTAAGATTCAATTCCCCACTCAGCGATAAATTTCATTGGGTCTCCTTGACCTAGACCTTCTTAACCTAATAGCATTGTTGACATCTCCCATAGAAACCATGCTGAGTTGCTTCCTCTGAGAAAGATGAATTAATGTAATAAATGAAACAACATAAATGAAAAAGCAAAACAAACGACGATATGTTCTCAGTCTGAATAACTTCAGTCAAAAAAAATCCTTCAGCATACTTCTTCACATTACTCTTCAATTGCTATTTTTGTAATTGTAAGCTAGTTATTGGTTAGAAAGTGGGACAGAAATTTACGTATTTGTTTAGCAGCCTTGCTTCCAACTCCTCTCAACTCGAACTGTACTTTTTTGCTGAGCTTCAGGCTCTGTTGGTATTTAGGCCATTCCATGATATTAGTCTTTTTAATCATAAGCATTGTAGATAATCAATATGACTTATTCTTTCAAAACAAAATGCTACAGATGAGTCTGAAATGCATGGTATATAAAGATATATTTTACGGAGCGTTTCATGTTTAAAATATTTATGTAAAACCCATCGTTGTGTAATATGATGGCATATCTGAGAAAACAGAACCACTCGTGTAACCGTAGTGAATTTTAATTCCGCATCATATTGGAATCCTGTCAAATAAACCTGCTAAATGCCAAATGGAGTTTTTCTTCATAGTAATAGCATTTCAAAGCTAAATGTTCAAGTCTTTTAAAATATAGCCATTAGTACATGTTATAAGATCTGAAATATGAATTGTTTGGAGATTAGCAGTGGAATTTTTTTTTTTAAAAAATAGTAATTTAAAACAATCCTGTATAATGTAACTTATTAGAGTAGAATTTTTTCATGAGCAGAACGGTATAGAATAAGGCTTAGGCTGCAGGCCTGCCTTAACCACACCTACTTGGAAATAAGTTTCACTGAAATGTTGTTAGTATATTTAAAATGTGAGTTATGCTAATCTGTACATGCCTATCTGCATATTTTAAAAGTTAACTACACAATAACACCCTAATTTGTTCTACTACACATTAATATGTGTTTCTTATGGGGGCATTAAAATGAAGAGTTTTCAATTACAGAAGAGCAATATTTTATCCAATATTTCAAGCATAATTATGAATTTTAACAGGTGTTGTTTAATTACACTTTTCTTATTGATTTTTCTGTTATTTAAAGCACAATCCTATTTTTGTGTCGGACTGCTCTGAGGTCAGAACACACTGACATTTGCAAAGCTCTGCTGGCAGAGCGGAAGGAAGGAAGGGGTAGCATTTGCCACTCTTCCACTTTTTTTGTTGGTTTACTAATTTTCCTCCTATTGTAAGTGATAGGAGGAAAATCGTTTAGACACACTTCAGGACTGTTCTAAATCCTTCCCCTTTGTGGGTGCATGGTTGGGGCTTGGGAGGATTTTTTGAGCCTTTGGATTCAGAACCTCCCCTGCTCTGTACACATCATGGCCTAATCCACCCCCTTTTCCTCCTCTCCGATGTCAGAGAGGTGAGGATGCCAATCTCCAAGATCAGAGCGGTTTCTGACATTGGAGAGGTTTTTCCAGTCTATTCTGTTTTCTGGGATGCTGTCCCAAGGATCATAGGACTGCCCTGCACATTATTATTTTTAAAGTTTCTTTCTTTCTTTCTTTCTTTCTTTCTTTCTTTCTTTCTTTATTTTTAAAGCATTTTGTATTGCATTTTGGCCCTAACAAGAGACCCAAAGTATTTGTATAAAGAGAAGAAAAAACAACAACGAAACAACATTAAATAATTAAAAACTTAAGATCTTCAATTAAACACCATTAAAAGCCAAGCAGAATGAGAATGTTTTCACTGCTCACCTAAATACTAGGGGTGTGCATGGACCCCCCGCTCCGCTTCACTTCCAGATCCATGATTTTTGGATTGGGCCGCTTCGCCCCGCCCCCGCTCCGCCCATTTCCGCTCCGTTCCGCTCGGAGCTCCGGATCCGGATCGGAGCTCCGTTTCCCCCCCCCATAGGGTTGCATTGAAAGCTAAAAAAGTAAACAACTTTTTTTCTGTTCAAGTTAGAAACCTCATGTTTGGCACCATGACACCTCATGGACGTATACACACACACGCCAAATTTTAAGGCAATCCCATCATCCTCTGATTTTTGGGAAATTTATGAAAATCGGGCACCCCATTCAGACCCCTTTCCATAGCTCCGTCAATTTGCACGTTAGAAACCTCAAACTCGCCACCACGACAGCTTATCCATGTGTCCACATGGACGCCCAGACTCAAGGCAGTCCCATCATCCCCTGATTTTTGGCGGGGCTCTAACCTCAAACGCACCACCCATAACCCTAAGTCACACCCCTTTCGATAGCTCCGTCAATTTGCACGTTAGAAACCTCAAACTCGGCACCATGATAGCTTATCCACGTGTCCACATGGACGCCAAGTTTCAAGGAAATCCCATCATCCCCTGATTTTGGGGGAATTTTTGAAAATCGGGCACCCCATTCAGACCCCTTTCGATAGCTCCGTCAATTTGCACGTTAGAAACCTCAAACTCGCCACCATGAAAACTTATCCAGGGATACATACGCACGCCGAGACTCAAGGCAGTCCCATCATCCCCTGATTTTTGGGGAATTTATGAAAATCCAACACCCATTCACACCCCTTTCCAATAGCTCCGTCAATTTGCACGTTAAAAAAACCCCTCAAACTCACCACCATGACAGCTTATCCAGGGATACATACGCTGCACGCCGAGACTCAAGGCAGTCCCATCATTCCCTGTTTTTTGGTGGGGCTTAAACCTGCGGACCTCTCAATGGGGCCATTTCAAAGGAAATCCCAACATGCCATGAATTGGGGAGTAGAGATAAACCTATGAATCTTCTTCCACACTTGAAAAATGGATTTGGAACTTCCAAAACTCCAAGTGAGCGCAGGAAGGACTTCTCCCCTGAGTCAAAGCCAGACACACACAACATCCCTGCAAGGCGGGCAGGGGAGGAGAGAGGGAAGGCAGGCAGGCAGGCTGCAGACATTTCTGGGGGCATAAGGAAGTGAGCCAAGGATAAGCCAGTAATGCATATAAAATGGAATAAATAAATAAATAAATAAATAAATAAACGAAGGAGGGGTGGAATTAAAAGCAGCAGTGTTGCTGAATAAACAACAAGAAGAACTTTTTTAAAAAGGTTATATCTGTCTTTTACCAGTAATAGGGGGACGTGCCCGGGGGAGGGGGAAGCAGCTGCCAATTTGACTGGTCCTAGTAGTGACCAGTCTTTTAAGAAGCAATGCTGTCAGTTCAACTCATGAAAGACATTGCTCCACCACTAAGAAGTGGAACTGTCACTTCAACTCATGATAGGCATCGCTCCACCACTAAGAGAAGTAGACCGCTCACTTCAACTCATGATAGGCATTGCTCCACTGGGTTACTCTCTTTGGAAGGCTCTGATGGCCTTCCAAGTACAGGAGAGAGTGAAGGCACGTCCACATGGGATGCCCTAGGGGAGCTCATCCCCTTGCACCACATCTTTTCAGTTGTACCCCAAAGTTAGAGTGGGTAGCAGTGCTCTCTTATTATTGGCTTAGTATATGATTTCTGGTTGTGTTTGTGCATTTGGTGGGGCTACTGTTTTAAAAAACACTGGGAAAAGTCCGTTCAGATTAAGAAAGAGAAGTTTCCCAGAATCCCAAGTTACCCATTTTGCCTATCCCCTCCTCCAACTTTGGGATCATGTGATCATGACCGGGAGTTGACTCTGCCCCTCAGCAATCGAAAAGGTAATCTTTTTCCCGCCTTTACCCTACTTTTTTAAAAATTCTAGCGTGCGACCCGCACCACACAGAGAGCTGAGAGTAGTCTCAAAATGACCCCCATCCACGACTGTCTAAGCACAAGAATTTTCAGAACGATAGCTTCAAAAACAACCCAGTTATCTATGGGCGAAATGTTTCAAGATGGCGATCGGAGCGGTCCGCCTGAAAGAGGAGCTCCGAAAAATGGGCGCTTCTCTCGCCTTGCTTCTAGGGGTCCGCGGTCCGCTTCTACTCCGCCTCTGGGCAAGGCGGAGCAGGCCAATTCGCTCCTGCTTCTGCGCTTCTAATCGGAGCGGAGCACATGCCTACTAAATACCATCAGAGATGAGGCTAATCTTATCTCTTTTCGGGGAAAATTCCATACCTGGGTGGTGCCATAGTAAAGGCCTGTCCTGCTGTCATGTTCATTCTAGGAGAGAGATAAAAATCCCTGGTATTCAGATAAAGTTATTGGCTAACTAGGTGATATAAATTCTCCTATGAAGGAAAGTATACTGTGGGTCCAATAAATATTTATAGTTGACCCAAAAATATTTAAATCAAAGGCTTGGGATATAGTTTGTATGGACACATATTTATTCAAAATATCAAACAATATTTATATGATAACAAAATATGGTCTGAAAGGATATACAAAATGGTAGTTGTAATAAGCAAAACACCTTTCAAAAAGACCTTTCTGAGATGGTTCTGTCAGATACGACTGGAACCACCATTAAATGACAGCCCAAGTTCCATATCAGCTAAATGTCTCAGAAGATACCATGGTTGATAGTATCATATGCCATCAAAATGTCCAGCAGAACCAACAGAAATGCACTTCCCCTTTGTAGTTCCTGGCATAGGATATCTACCAAGGTGACCAAGGCTGTTTCAGTCCCCACACTGGACCTGAACCCAGATTGGAAGGATCTAAATACTCTAAAGCCTGGAGTTAAGTTGCATATAAAGAGTAAAAAGTCCCATAAACTTTCAGAGGAAATGCTTTTATAACAATCATGACCACTGTGTACCTCATTGAAAAGCATTTTAAAGTATTATTTTTCTCATGTCTCTTGTGGATTTTCTGTTGTTGTTGTTGTTTGTTATTTGTTGTTATTATTAAAGGTTCCCTGTTGGCATTATAGGCAGATAAGTCTACATGGTAAAACAGTTAGGCCAAAGTTTTTGGATTTAAGCCACTTTGAACTACAGGAACTAATGAGGTTATTGTGGCTTAATCCTCTGAGTTTTGCTGTACCATGAAATAATAGCTAAATACACACTAGAGTTAAACCCAAGTAGTTTAATTTGGGGGTGTTTACATGCATCTATTTCAGCTTAGTAATTAGGTTGAGCAGTTAGTACTTAGGACTAACTGTTCAGTACCAGTGGATAATGATGCACCAGTGAAGTGGCATGAATCCACCCTAAAGCATCAGGAATGCTTTAGGGTGGATTCCTGCATTGAGCAGGGGGTTGGACTCGATGGCCTTGTGGGCCCCTTCCAACTCTGCTATTCTATGATTCAATGATTCTATGAAACATGTTAACATGGTCCAAATTGGAGACTTTCAATCAGGTTTAATCAAGTTAAGAAGAAGCCTAAGATACTGACCCTGTTCAGATGACATGCTAAGCCATTGTGGTTATGGCTTAAACATTATGTTTAAGCCATAATGTTAAGCTAAACATTATGGCTTAACGTGTTGTGTGAACCTTGATTTAGTGCTGTGTGAAGCATTCCTAACCATGGTGGCTACATAATCATGGTTTAGACATGTTCACTACCCATTTGCTGCAAAAGGATTAGCGGCTTAACCATGGCTTAGCCTGCTTTCTGAACAGGCCCATTGGAGGAACTGTCCCTGTCTGGAGCTTCCATTTTGAAAGGTGAAATTGGCAGTTTTGCCTCCAGAAAGCCAAAATGCATGGCTGCCTCACTGTGTGGATAAGCTGATTGTATGAAAGGCCACCCCTATAGAACCATGTGAGGTAAACTCTTCAGTAGTGCAGATGATGTGTGAGCCTGTAAAGAAATTACAGAAAACACAGAAATATACCTGTAAAGGGAATGCAGAAAAATGGTATGTATTGTATATTCTCTGTCAGCCTTCCCTGTAGAGCAGGATACTTTGGGTGTTCTGGTGGTAAGTTCAAAAATAATGTTTATCTTTTTCTGTCGCTTGTTTTAGCTGGTTCCCAGCAGTTCTACAGATCTCATGAGCTAGTGAGCTTTTAATTATAGTAAGATGTATTTATAAATAATTCATGTATGTTCTGTAGTGTTTGGCTTCTCTCTCTACCCCCACCCCATCCCTATCCATTTAAAATAACATTGCTGCATAATCATTTTGTTAGGAGTTGTTTCGGATGATTGATAGTGCAAAGCGTTGGCAAGGATGTGACTTGCTGTTAGACTGTCTTGAAAATCACCATACCAGTTTGTGATTTCTCTTTCTCTTTCTCTCTCTCTCTTTCTCTTTCTTCATATTTTGTGTAGTCTCGACAAACACCTGAGGGTGAGTTTCTCCCCCTTGATCAACTTGAACTGGATGTAGGTTTTAGCACGGGGGCAGACCAACTTTTTCTTGTTTCACCTCTTACGATCTGCCATGTGATCGATTCAAAAAGCCCCTTCTATGACCTTTCTCAGCGAAGCATGCAAACTGAACAGTTTGAAATTGTTGTCATCCTAGAGGGTATCGTGGAAACAACTGGTGAGTAGAGTGATCTTAAAGACGAATAAACCATATGTTTGTGTAATGTTTCAAATATTCCCCTTTCCCTGTCACAAAAAAAGTGAAGTTGAAAGGTTTTCTATGCACATGATTGTTATGGTCAAAGTCAACAAAATACTCAGCAATAATTCTGAGTATTAGGCATGTGTTTCACAGAGTTCATGTCTGAATATGCAAGAGGGCTACTGGGAAAACATTCTACCTGTGTATAGTTTTGCATAATATTGTTTCATAACATCTTGCATTCCCTTTGTATTAGTCTTTTATTTCTAATATAGGATTTTCTTTGGTTTACTCTCAGAAGGTTATATCAGGGTAATTGAGGGCTAATCTACACCTATAGCCCTTTCTCAAGGAAGGAGGGATGATCGCGCTGGTTCCCTGCTTCCGCGATAGGCACTCATGGGGCACATGCGGCTGAGGTTTCCCGCAAGTAAAGGAGAGCCGTTGCAGGAGGTCGTGTGTTCCATGACAGTGGTTCCGAATGTGTATTGACAGAAGCGGGTGGAACTAGGCATATGAGTACGGGGCATAGAATATATTTTTTTAATAACTCCTCTAAGATGCGCACCAGTGCAGACACACAGCCACACCGGGGGGTGGGGTAGGAACTGTGTCGAAGATGCACTCCTGCACAGAGATATGTTTGTGTAAAAAGAAAGAAAAACTGTGATGAAACACACCGATGCCCATGCACGCTCCCCTCACAATGGATTGGCTATTTGCTGTGCCAGGAACTCATGCTGAACAGCAACAGCTTCGTGAAGGAAGGGGGCACACCAGCTGCAGACTTTGGGATTGTGACAAATCCAGTCAGTGATATTCCTGAATAACTGAGGGTCAATCTGAGATCACCGCGAGAGTAGGTAAACGTTATGTGGCCCAGTAGGGAGGACTGTGATGTTATTCAGGAATAAACGGCTGGTGTAGACACGGCCTGAGTTGACGCATGAGACATGCAGGTGAACTTTACTGCCTACCGGAATCCTTAAGTTAGGATATTACTTTCCTACTGCTCTTGCTTGATGGATCTTTTTCAAAAACAAATCCTAGGAATTATAATTCTAGTGTAGTTACTTTTATGCACATTCATCCACAACAAGCATTCCAAAAGCACTCCCATAGAAACCCTACAATGCCCAGTTGGGAGTTTGATTGTAACTGTGTGGATATTGCAGAATCGAGCCCCGCCTCTTTAATAGTTTAATAAATTAATCTTACAGTGCAGTCCTATGCATGCCTACTGAGAAGTAAATTCCACTGAGTTAAATAGAACAGTACATAAATACAAGAAATAACTATTACAAATACATTTTTTTTCTTTTTAAAAAGAAAGGTTTATCCAAAGTTTGTACTGTCAACATTTGGATAAGACACTTATCCAAAGTTTGTACTGTCAGCATTTGCCAGAATGTACCATTAAGCTGAGGGGGCAAGCATTTCATTAGAAGAAATGCTTCATTGGAAATGAATTCCACTGGCATTTATAGGGTGAGATGAGATGGTTGCTCTTGCTCTGCAACCCCGTCTCCCTAAATGGAACACAAAATTTGTATGAAACTGAGGCCTTAGCTAGACCTAAGGTTTATCCCGGGATCGTCCCGGGGCCGTCCCTGTTCATGTGAATGACACATATCCCAGGAGCAGGCAGGGACGACCCTGGGATGATCCCGGGATAAACCTTAGGTCTAGCTAAGGCCTAAGTCTATGTATATTTTCATTATAGTAGATATGGGTGAATATTGGGTGTGCAAACAGCCTCTGCATTCTCTTCAAAGGTTAGCTCAGTATCTCTTTGTACCAACTTTGCATGGGGCAAAGGAGTATGCTCTAGTGTTCTGGATGTTCTGGCCACTGTGGTCAGTTATGTTAGAGAAAGGTGCCTGTGGAAGGTCCTTACAACTGATATATACTCATTCTTACAAGGGTACCAGTTAATGTCCTGTTAATCTATCCTTCTTACCACCCATTTGGTCTGGCTTCATAGAATGTCAAATAAATTTATGGTGGTACAGTGGGTGGAGCCTCCCCAGTTTGTCTGAGTCCTTTTGTTCAGTATCTGCAAAAATTTCAAGTTTGTGAAATTGCTTGCTTTGGTGGATGAGGCTGCAGTTTCATTTTGTTTCTTTTTAAGTTTTGAATTTTCCTCTGTGAATTTGCTTGATTTAAGATACTCTTGATTTTAAAAAGAATAACTGATCAGTCCACTAGTCATGGTGGCAACTCCTGGTTTGTTTAACCCAGGAATTGGCAGGGACGGGAAGTGTGGATATTGCGTACAAGCCATTTCAGCTTTTAACCAACAACCCAGTTGTTGTTTGGTGCATTGTTTCATGACATGCAAACCTGGAACTCTATGTGGTTTATGGGCTAAACAAACCGAAGTTAACAATTGCCCATGGATTGTTGTTGGCACATCACAAAATAACGGGGGCATTCCTGGGTTGTTTATTAAAAGCGGAAATAACTTGTGCACAGCTCACACACTTTGCTAAACAACCCAGGAATTGTTACTGTGATGTGCTAACCAGGTTAGTAAATAAAGATTTGCAGTAGGATCTATATGAAAAATAATATAAAGACAGAGATGGGATCGTACGATAAATAATGCAAAATATAGTGGATATGAAAGGTGAAAGTGGTCCAGCTCAGGAGATTCATCAGTCTGATTACTAGCAATTATAGACGGAAAATTGAAGTGCAGAATCAAAGACAGTTAATAGGAAATTTAATAGAAAGGGGAATGGTATTGTAAGTGGACAAAGATGAAAACAGAAACTGATTTCATGCGTAAGAAATATACATTGGTTCCCTGCAGTATGGATAGTTATTATTGAATTTGTTTCAGAGAAGAGAAATGGCAAGTGATAAAGAAACTGAATCCAACTTACAGTCTGCTTTATGTAATATATCTTCTTTAAACAAAGAAGGTTCTGAAAGTAAAATTTAATTCCAAATATTATGGGCATTTTGACAAATAGCATGATACTTAAATTGTTTACTGTTTTCCCCAGAATTAAATAGCAAACATACTAGTCCTGAACTAGTCTTTCTTTCTCTTTCTCTCTCTCCCCCTCCCCCTTTTCTGTTTTTCTTTTTGCCTGTGACCCCTGGGATTTGGGGAAACGAGTATATACGCTAAAGCCTCCCTTAGATGGCTTGAAAATTACTTGGTTTAGGGCATTTGGCAGAAGCTGCAGTTTTGTACAAGAAAACCTTGTCATGCGGTCATGGAAAATATGGGGCATATGCCAGATAGAGGTGACTGCCACCCTTGAGCTACAGCTGACAAAGAGCCTGGTTTGGATATGCAAATAAGATAACATGGTTTCTATAAAAGACTGAACAGGGGAACAGTTTAATTGGGTTCCTTCCATCCATCATTGCTGACAGGTTGTGCCTGAAGGGGAAATATCAAAGGGAGCCAGCCCTTAGGACGTTGTCACTTTGCAGGTTGGGGAACAGCGTTGCACGAGGATGAGGTCTTTTTTTGGCTTGAGTGTGTGAGTCTGAAGAGGATTAAAGTCTGTACCTCTCCACGTGAGAGGTAGGAATGAGATGAGGTGAAAATTGGGCTTCCATGAGTGAGAGGTGGAGCTGCTGGCCAATGCATGTTGGTAACTTTGGAGGCTCCATGCCACATTGTTAGACTGTAATTGAAATTTATTTGGTTTAATATGCACTGTATGTATTAGGATTTATAACCTCTCCTTTGTTTTAGACTGTTAGCTTTGATTATATTATTACTTTTATTTTTATGGTTGGTTAGTGATAGTGATATTTGCTTGAATCCTCAGGTTCCATGAGTATTACTCTGCTCATAAGATGCTCTTCTTGGCAGAATGATCACTGATTCTCCTTTTCTCCTGCATCCCCCCCCCCCCCGCCAAAAACTGTTGTAAGGTGTTTTTGGCACAATCTTGCGGGAAAGTGACAAATAAATCAATATGGGCTTTTCAAGATGATTTATTTCGGAATCACCATGTCTCGCTCACTCATATTTCATGAGTGATCCAGACATCATATGAACATAAGAAGAGCTATGCTGGATCAGACCAAGGGCCTGTCTAGTCCAGCACTCTGTTAACTCAGTGGCCAACCAGTTGTCGACCAGGAACTCACAAGCAAGACACAAGTGCAACACCAACCTCCCACCCATATTTCCCAGCAACTGCTGTTTATCAGAGATAATAAGTCTATATACATTGTCATCATCTTTTTGTGATCCGCCCATGTTTTCCCAGCAAATCCCCCAACTTTTTGTTTAACATGAAAAATCCACTAAGGAAGGAAACAGCAAAAATACTGCACTTTTTGTTTTTGTTTTTGGATGCTGTGGACACTAAAATGGAAGCAGGGTGGAAGGCGCTGTCCCTGGGGAAGGTAGATGACATGTTGAAAATGCCCCTCCTTTTTTGATTGCTTGCCGTGTATTTCCTGTTCTAGATCCATGCTCTGCAGCTCCTTCCAGCTTTTCAAAACAGCATTAGTAGCCACTTAATTAAAAGCTTCTTTTTCTCCTTTACTCGCAGATGTGAAAGTGTTTAGCACCAGAACTGAAATCGTTTGCTTAACATTGTAGTGTGCGTTGATGCTTTTAAAAAAAAATGTTAGTGAAAGAACAAATATAAATAACAATTTAAAAGTTTTAAATAGTGTGAGGCTGCTTTATGATGGTGGTGATGGAGTGCGTGGGCACTGAGGATTTATTTTTACATAGCAGTGATGTGCTACAGGGGGCGGAGAGAAATCTGCTCACTCCTTGAAAAAGAAATCTGGGGTTAACTCCTTTGAGCTCTTCAAAACAGCATTACCAGCCCCTTAATTATTTGTTTGCTTTGCTACTTTACTCCAGTACTGCTTAACTTTGTAGTTTCTTTTTAGAGTAGATATGTTAGTGGTATTCCAGAAGAACAGCCTTGTGCAAGGACTATAAATGAAAATAAAATTGTGTGAAACAACTTTGTGATGGTGTGTGTGTGTGTGTGTGTGTTGAGGCTTTCTTTATACTAAGCAGGGAGAGGGGAATCTGTTTAGTCTGTTCTTAGCTGCCTGCCAGTAGGTCCCTTTTCTAGCAGTCATGTTTGTTGGGAAGCCGAGCACATAGTTAGCAGATGCAGGAGAGCTGCATGCTCCATATTTTTAAATTAAGGAACTGTGTGGAACACTGTACTTCTAGTTAAAAAAAAAAAGTTCTGCGGAAAGCATTGTGTACAGGCAACTTACACTCACCAATGGCATGCCCAGAATGGAGAAGAGATAATGTGGGAGGGGTACAGAGCAAGGGGAGGATCAAGGGGAGGGGCAGTGAAATGACACAGGATGCATTCTTTCTTGGACTGCCCCTGGCTCGTGTGTGGGTGTGAAATCCCACTATGCCCACTGAGAAAAAGGAGTTTGGTGCGGATTGTGGGTTGCAAAACTGCATGCAACAAAACCTGGTACAGATACTGCCTAGCTGCAACAAAAGGGCTCCATGTGAAAAACCTCCCCCATAGATTTAATTATTGTGGTATAAATGGTTGTTACCATATAAGTTCATACTGTGAATAGATAGAGGTATTAGTTAAGTCATTACAAGTAGTATACATACTATTCTGAATTGCTGTTCAAGGAAGGCCATTAAGGCTGCAATCCTATACCGGGAAGTAAGAATCAAACTGCATGTTACATTAAGTGTGTAGCGTGCAACTCTGTTTTTCTTTTTCTTGTGTGACCCCCTGAAAGTCAACAACAACCCACAACCCCATGTGGCAATTACCAATATTTTTAAAAAAGTCCTCATTTGTGCTGATGTGGGCTTTTTCTTTCTTTTTTTACTATTGGTAACTGCTATGCAAGGGATGGGGATTTCTGGGGGTGGTTGTGGCTGGGAATGGAATGTGCTGTAGTCCCAATCCAAATTGGATCCCCACACTTACTTTTGAGTAAAAAACAAAAATATATCTGCACTCTACTTATCGAATGTAATGTGTAGTTTGACTCTTTAAGTTCTGTTGAATTCAGTGGGGCTTACTTTATAAGACTGCAATGTATGTTTGCTTAGCAAAATAACCTAAAACACATTGTAAAAATCAAGTGAACAGAAGCCAAATGATTCTGGTGGACAGTAGTAAATATTTCATTTCCCATGATATCCAAGTAGTTATACTTGCCAGCATGTTTTATAGGGCAACATATACAGATTGTAATTGTTGGTTAATCTTTGTGTATATTAGGAACTCTAAGTTAATTTAAAGAGTAGCTCAAACCTAGGATTACATTACATGACTCTGAGAATATGACTGTCAGATTCCAAAATGACTGTCAAGATTCCAAAAAGCTTTGTTGTAAACTGGCCATTTTGGGGCTCTCTGCAAAATAAGGATAATACAAAATTGTCCATATATTAATGGAATTTGTATTTAAACAAGCATATACATATATGTCATCAAACATAAAGTTATGAGGTTGCTCTTATGTCTATATATTTTTCAGTATGTTGAAAACTAATTGGTTTCAGTTAAAACATAGAACTTCGGTGGAAGTTTTGGAAATTTATGAGAACATAAATTCACAACCAGACAAGAAAGACTGAAAGGGCAATCCTGGAGTGGCAGTCTATTGATGTACAAAGTAGACAAAATCCTCATCCAGATATGGGCATACTGTGATCCTTGCTTGATTGGGTTCACATGGACAATCACTTATAGATGGTCATTGTCTAAAATAACTTTGGGAATTTACAGATCTCACTGTGGGTGATCTGTTCTGTTCTATTGTAAGTTTCAACCAGTTCTCAGCAATTCAGGTTTATGATTATAATTTATTGTGAGCATTACAATAACACTAATAGAAAATATACCTTGCATGTTACCATTGGACCCCAGCCCCTAACAAAATTGGACCTCCACTCCCAAGGAGATTTATTATGCTGAGCAATGCTGTCCTTTTTATATTACTTACATTAGCAGCTGAAAAACTGAAAATCAGCCACATTGCCCATATTGGATAGCAGTATCTATGGCTGGTGTGCAATGCCGTACTTACTATTGTTGTAAACAAGAAATACTTAGAGGGCAGGGTGCTAAATTATTATTCCATTGAAGAAACCTGGCAGAAGAATTCAGAATGGATTATCATGATTATAGACTACTCTTCCACACAGTTGCAAATACCACGTGTGAACGTCTATGGCCTGGTTCAGACAACACGCTAAACCATGCTGCTTAACCACAAAATGGTTAAGGGAATGCATTGCATTCCCTTAACCATTTTGTGGTTAAGCAGCATGGATTAGCGTGTTGTCTGAACCAGGCCATTGATGTTCATGCTTACATTGCTGTTATCCTAACAGTCCACTCATTCATTTATTTTATTATATTTCTATACCACAGCTCTCTGGGCAGTTTACAAAGATTAAAAACTATTAAAAATATATTATACAAAATGTATGCAGTTCATAAGGGTGGTTTTGCGCCAATCTCAACTTCTGATAACTGTTGAAGTCTCACCCTCTCTGTCAGCAGTTCATTATCCCTGGTGACGTGCTGCCAAAGGGTTACAGAAGGCAGGGTGGAAGAGGGGAAAGAAAAACTATGGAGAAGGTTATGGTACTGTGTTTGATTCCTTGGAGATCTGAGATTGGAATTGAGTGCCTTATTGCCATTAGTAACAAGAGATTTGGTGCAAGCATTACCTTTTCATTTACCTTGTATCGATTGCGTTGCTAGTTATTTTATGTGGAATAGTTTTTCAGTGGGTGAGATTATTGATTTTCAAGTAAAATAGAACTAATAATACATCAGATCTTGGTTTTTAAAAGTAATCTTATTTATGCACTTATTGCCAATTTTTTGTAGGTTAGCATTGATCATTTTATTACAATGCTGCATTTTGTATATCATTCCTGACATTATTGAACATGCCTTGTAGACAGCTCTGTCTTACTTGCCTCTAAACATAAAGATTTTTTTATAATTTATTTATGTAAAAAAATCAAACTGCATTTCTATAATATCCGACGCTGTGTACAAAGTACCAAACAAAAGAAAACCAGCATTTATAAACAGATGAAATTGTAAAAGAAACAGCGTTCTTGAGACTTCCTAAGGATTCCTTTGCAGTCTTATCATGGCGCATAAGGGTTGTGATATAGGCCTTAGCTAGACCTTAGGTTTATCCAGGGGTCGTCCCGGGGTCGTCCCTGCCTGCTCCTGGGATATCCTGTGTGTCATTTACATGAACAGGGATGACCCCGGGACGATCCCGGGATAAACCTTAGGTCTAGCTAAGGCCATAGTCTTGCCCAGTTTGCCCCAAAGGCCTTTGTGTGACATGCCACTGTTTTACCACTGGGTTCAGAGCTAGAACCAGAGTAATGGGGTTTCTTATGACAGCACTTGGAGGACAGCATTCGATTCAAAGCAGTGCTGCTTCTAGGTTGCCAAGATTACAAATGGACTCTAAGGCCAGATCTACACCAAGCAGGATATAGCGCTATGAAAGTGGAATGAAAGTTGTATATAAGAGGCAGGAGCCACTCCTAGCAGGATATAGCACTTTGAAAGTGGTATATGGTATGCGTCAATGGGCCTCAACAGTTGTCAGTGCACTTCAATATCGCTATAAAGCAGTAGTGTGGCTTCTGCCCTTTATATACCACTTTCTTACCGCTTTCATAGTGCAATATCCTGCTTGTTGTACATTAGGCCTAAGACTGCAATCCTATACCCATTTACCTGGGAGTAATCCTCATTGAAATTAATGGGATCAACCTCTGAGCTTTTAGTTCTGAGAAATACAAAGGTTTCCTGAAACATGTTGAATTTTTTTCAATGCAATTATCTAAGTGGACAATGGGGGAATATCCAATGTTAGTCCTACTTAGAGTAGACCCATTGAAATGAATAGATTTAAGTTAATTTTGACTAACTTAAGCCTCGTTCATTTCAGCAGGTTTGGATACTACCCATGGTTAGCTGGCCCTAATGCATGGCATCTGAAATCCAAATGTGAGACATATACAACAATTATTTGCCCTGTATTTGTGTAAAGTACCTCTTCTCTTTTTGTCTCCAACAAATACGGGAATGAGGTAATTTTCTTTCTAATTCTATAGTTAAAATATTGCTGCCTTATAACTCATACAATTTAAAACCTTAACTTGTTTATATTACCTTTCTATTTTCTTTTTGTTTCCCAGACTGGAGTTCTTCAATGAATAAACAATTTTGCAAATGAAGTCCATAACAGTTATTGGCTCACAAATATGTTTTACTCCTCAACCTGCCCACATATGCCATTTGTGAAACATTAACAATTGGATAAGAGTACAGGAGTGGGGGGTGGGGGTGGGTGGCAAGAGAAGGAACTGTTCCAGTTTGCAAAACAGTTCCCTACTGTAGGCGATTCTTAGGCCCTGTCACTTGGAGGCAATTCTTAGGTCCTTTCTACACCTAAGGATTATCCCAGGAAAATGGAGGGATTGTCCCTGCCTGCTCCTGGGAACCCCTGTGTGTCATTTGGATGCGCAGGGATGATCCCGGGACGATCCCAGGAAAAAAGGCAGGTGTAGAAATGGCCATAATCAACAGATTAAGAAAATAAATTGCTATTTACAAGTCTGGAACAGAAAAAAATAAACTACACAGGCAAATATTAACCCAAATCAAATCCATACTTGTTGCGATGCAAAGTTTGCTTTTCATTCTATTTGTCTTTTATGAAGTGTTCCAGTACCAAATGTACAACTCAGCACATAGGTCATGATAAAATAGTGTTATGGCAGAATAAAAAGACATTAAGTAGGCTCATAATGCAATGTCATTTTGAGCACAACTGTGTTGTGAAGTTGAATTCTGTTTATAAAACTGACTTGCGGAGAGTCAGCCTCATGAGCAATGGATCAGCGTAGGAACAATAAGCTGCCATGTAGAAGAGTTGTGTTTTTCTTCCTTTCGTTTGTGAAGAGCTCCCCAAAGTATTTCTTCATCCAAGCTGACCCTTCCTGGTTCTCATTACAGTCTTAATCCTAGGCATTTGCTGGCCTAATATGTCAAAATAAATAGAAGGGATCTTGGTGCTTAGTATTTATGAAGCTTATTGAATTTAAATGGAAATCCAATACCTGGCTGCCTGTAGCGAGATACAGCTTTTAGGGTAAATTTTGCTTGGTAAGCTTCTCGCTAAAATGTATAATGAGCATGAGACTCAGATCTTTAGTTTCCCTCCCTTGCAGAACTACACACACAAATTATTTTATGATCACATCAACAGACAAGCTTTTTCTGGTTGAACACTTCCTGGTTTTAAAGACATCTGAATGTGGTGGGGAAAAGCGAGATCATTAAAATGGAAATTGTGTGTGTGTTCATTCGCATGTCTGTACATAAGTTGCTCAAGGAGTGAGAAGGAATTGCTGTGGTGACAAAAGGAGTGCCGAGCTAGGCCTGACCCCATGTCTATTCACTCCCTAAATCCACATGTTTTGTTTATGTATTTAGTAGGATGAAGTCTTCACTGTCTTGGAATGCAGTCGGAATGTGTATAACTGATAAATCTCTGTTCATATACACCAAGATTAGTGTCAATATTTTATTATGAATCCTCATGATTAAAAATGTATGCTGAAATTAGTTCTTGGTTCGGCTGTTTATTGAGAGGAAGTATTCTTCAGTTTTGATTAGAATATACTACAAGTATTGAAGGAGTTGCATGCATTGCTGAGGAGCTGTGCTCTTCTTCTCTTAGGACTGGAAATCTTTGCTTAATTTTATTAGTTTTTTAGGTGTACTGAAAACACTGACAAATTGATGTAATCATATTGTATAAATGTTTATATGTACAAATGACATAGCACACCAGCACTTTTTGATCATTTAAAGAAAGTTACAAATAGATTTCATGTTGTGTTTTAAATTTATTCTGTCTGTCCCAGAGAGGCTTTATATATGTGCTTTGGGCTTATTTTGTTTTTGCTTGGCACTTTCCACTACAGAGAGTACTGCGCATGTGTTATCCATTTATTGTTATCCTTTTGAAATAGCAGTATTATCCTGAAACATAGTAATAAGTTTCCTTAAAGCAAGGGGAAAAAAATCTTATTGTCTTGAGTTTTGAAAAAAATCCCAAAATAAAGTGCTTTAACATTAAGTCTTAATCTAGCCACAGCAAAACCCTTAAATGCTATTATAGCATTATAGAGTAATGAAATGTGGGTGTTGATGTTGGAGGCTCTCTGTCTGCTTATCTATTGCTGATATGCTTTTAAAATTTCAGTATTCTGCAGTACAGTGATAAGCTACAGAACCTATTACAAGCTACTAGCAAATGAAAATCTGAGATGTAAAGGAAACTCAAAGAAAAATGGTTCATGGATTAATTCACAGCACTCTCCTAAAGCATTCTTAATGTTACTAGTACAAATCCTGTGTTGCCATGGGGGCTAGTAATCTGAGAATGATTGGATAAAAAATATGTTTGCCCATTTCCCTTGTGACTGGAACAACTTTACACTTTTAAAATAAATGTACTACAAATAAACCAGCAAAAGTGAAAACAAAAAAAATGTTATTTTAAAAAAGATCTTTTATGATTTCTTGAAGTTTAAAATTGAAAACATGTGATGTAAGATTTTTCTCTCCTCCCTCTTTTCAGCTTTTTCTCCTCAACTTCTCTTCCTCCTCTATCGCCAGCTGACTTTTCTTCAGTCCCTTTCCCAACATTCTGTGCCTATCCTTTCATTGACCTAGCACTCTGAGAGCTTGCAGGAGTAAGCATCATTACCCATGCATAGACATACTGTGTCACATGTTACATTACATGCACAATATGGGGCACATACATTAACCTCCCCTTTGCCTCATCCCTCTTTTTTCATGAGCTGCCTAAAGCTCGCACTTTGAACTTCTTCACAGTTTCAAACTTTTCTGCAGGTCTATACTGCTCAAGCTTCAGTTTAAAACAAAAATGAGTAAAATCAGTTGGGTAGATCTCTAGTAATAAGTCTTACACTACCATATTCTTATATAAGAGTTTGAAAACCTTTAGTTTGTCTTCTGTAAAAATAACTTAAATTATTAACTCACATCTGAAAGGAGTAGTTAATCAGAAGATGGGTAGTTTTAATGCTCTAATGCAATGAGCTGGGAGTGTGAGCACCATAGACACTTCTCTGACAGCTTGCCCCTCTGTTTGCCATATTACATTTCTGTGCATGCAAGGCCACTTTCCATGTTCAAATGGTGAAAGGTCAGGTTGTGAGCAGGGATTGATATCATTTATGTCTAAAGCAATACTGGCTATGAAAACCTCCAGAAAAAGACTGTAGCCAACCCTGTCTCATAAAACGCCTACTTTTATATTTCCTCAGCTTTCCAGATTGTTGAATTGCTGATATTGGCTGTACTAAGCAAAAGCTGACATGGTGTGCATTTGGTAGATATGCTAGATCCTTTGCCTGAAATGTGTTCAGTCCTATTCAGTGTGCCTACTGTGCCTACTCATGGGCATCCACAGAACAGAGGCCATCTGGAAGAACTGAAAATATACAAACTATCCTAACGGGAATGCCACAGTGCTCCTTGTTCTGCTTAGGAGCCACAATTTTTTATTTTTGCCATATGCACTTTTGGAGGTATTATTCAAAATAATTTTTATTAAATGGAAATTATCATTGACAAGCACTGTGGGCTATATTGACTCTAAAATACTATGTAATGTATTGTTCTGTTCGCAGTCATGTTAGTCTCAGATGTATAAGCTGGGTACTTAGTCTTCTATTGTTCTGTACACAGAGAACGTTAGCATCTGGTGAATTTGCATTTTTAAGCACCTCAGTTTTACACTTTAAAAGAATGGTAGGGTGTATTTTCCCCCACCCAAGACTAACAGTAAATGTGTATGTAAAATGCTTTGTAGAGTTCCTAACACCCAGATCTGCTGGCTGGAAGTATTAGGATGGGGTAAAAATGTTCTTTTGTCAGTGGAGAGGAACACTGCTAGCAGGGAGGACAAGTAAATCTCAGGCCTTAGCTAGACCTAAGGTTTATCCCGGGATTGTCCCAGGGTCGTCCCCACCTGCTCCCGGGATCCCCTGTGTGTCATTTACATGAACAGGGATGAACCCAGGACGATCCCGGGATAAATCTTAGGTCTAGCTAAGGCCTCAGTGGCCTTTCATACATCTGTGGAAAGTTCCACAGACATAGCTCTGCTTTAGACATGGTTTTAAATTTGTAATTTTGCATTGCTGCTGTTTTTATCTGGTTGAACTTTTACATTGTATTTTATATTATGGTTTTATATTGTTGTTTTATATTTTGAATGGTTTTAATTTTTGTGAACCGCCCAGAGAGCTCCGGCTATTGGGCGGTATAGAAATGTAATAAATAAATAAATAAATAAATATAGCTCTTTCATCTGTAGTGTTTCTGCTAGTGGTAACCTCCAAAATGGCGATCTTGGTTCACACGATTGCAGCAGCCCACCGTGGCTTATTTAAGGGTGGGTCATTGCCATGGCTAAAAACCACCCATAACCCATGGGCTGTTTTGGGGTTGTGGGTGGTCTGTTAACACTCTGTGTTGGGTTTGCACGTCATTAGGTTCACACAACATGATAACCCACAGTCAAGTGTTGAATCATGGGTTATTGTTGAAATGTGGGTTATGTTGTCTGAACCCAACTGCACTAACAAACCATGGTTTGTTAACCACGAGCAACCTAAGTTCATAACCTAATGACAAACCATGGGTTCTCTTCATAGATTCTTTGTGGTTAATAAGGCATGGTTTGTTAGTGCGACTGGGTTCAGACAACACAGTAATCCACATTTCAACAACAACCCATGGTTCAATGGCAGTCCACACTGAACCCATGCTCAACCATTGAGTGTTGGTTATCATGTTGTGTGAACCTATTAAATAAGTCATGGTGCCCACTTGCTGTGACTTGAATATTCACAATAGCTGTCAGCAGGCACCAAAACCCACTGTAGGTTAAAAAAGCCTTGGTGGGCTGCGGCAATCATGCAAACTATCCTATTGTGTCTTGGGACGAGTCAGAAATGGCCTTGGGTTCCTTGATTCCGTTTTCGCAAGAGGCCCTCCTCAGATTAGGCCTGTTACCTACACCAGCCTGGGACTTAGGTAAGCAATTCCCTTCCCATTGAAACCAGTAGGGAAGGGAGGGGGAACAGTAGACAAAGAAAAGCGCTACAGGAAAACTCTGGCAAACCCTGCTGGCAGGGCTTTGGAAGTGGCAGATCATTCACAATTTTATCCCCACCTTCTAATTTAGGATTATTCTGTTCTAAGTGAGTTATAAATTATAATAAAGTCATGTTCCTGTCCCTCATGAGTGCATATATTTAGTCTGTTTAAAAACACTCAGGGTGGAATCCTATACATGTTTAGACAGAAAAATGGATAGCTAAGAAATGCTGGGAATTGTAGGACTTTTTTTCCTGGTTAACATGCATAATTATACCCACTAACCTGGAAGTAAGCTGTATTGAACTCAGTAGGACTTAATTTTAAGTGGTCTTATATAGGATTACACTGTTAAAGTTCTGAATTCATTTGGTGATTCTCTTTCCAACGAATGAGAGCTACCTTAATATATATTATTTGATATTCGTATGTTCCAGAAAATAGAAGAAACAGATAGAAATAACAAAAATATCTTTTAAAATAAAAGCAATATAAAATGTTCCAAAGAAAGAACGAATAGATATATTTATGCTTATATAAGAAAATGAGATGAATATTTTTTTAAAAAAATTCAAGGTCAAGTTCATCGTTGAATGAAGCTGTACTGAAGTGGAAAACTGGGCATTAATGGCTTTGGTCATGAAAGCAAGCTAGTAGTCATGAAATTCTTATGAGCTAAGCTAGCTTTGATGATGATTTAAATTGCTGTTCTACCCACTCCTCATAATTAGCTTGCAGTCTGGTAATATCCTCACCTAATTTCTGGCAAGACCAACTCATGAATGTCCAAAAACACAACTAAGAAGAGACCAAGCAGCATAGAGCACAATCCAGATCTGTCAAAATAAACCAGTGATTTGCCATTAATTTAAGTAGGATGTTGATTGCACCTCAAATGCATTAACTTAATAGGAAGTGTTATATAGTGTGTGTTAGTGGCATTCTACTCAATGTTGCAAGAGATGTGAAACCTAAAACAGTGATTTCCCAGGAACTTAATGTGGAAGTTAGTGTGGCTTTAAGTGTTTTCATTTAATACCTGGTTAGTAAAAAGCGATGATGCTTGTAAGGTGCTTAAGAAGGGGTATGAAGTGCTTAGAGCACCCTGCAGCCCAATGATTAGACAATGTTAACGTTAATGGAAAACTATTATGAGAATTTAAACGAATGAACATTGTTGACTATCATACAAAGATGTGTGAGCAGGTTGAGTACGCCTTCAGGCAGTTAGTTGTCATGTACATGAACAGGAAGATGAGTTTGTATTGGGAATATAGGCTGTTTTTGTAGATGATAAGTGCTTTCTCATTGGTCCCAGCCATTGAGGATTGCCATATCAAACTTTTTCAGAGTTTCAGAAAATTGGTTCAAAGCCATGGAACTTGTCTCTGGTGCAAGGCACCTCATTTAATATGAAGCATTGGGATTTAAACTGGGGTGTACAACTTTTCTGCCCGAGGGCCCTACTGGGTATCTGTTGGAATGGTGAGGGACACATATGTGCAAATGTACACAGATACACTCATGCATTTTCACATACAACAAATATGCACATATACGTACACCACAGATTCAATGGCATTGTGCTTGTCTGCATTTCCTTGCGGGTCATCTGGCAGGGACCGGTGTTCACTTATGATCACCCCCACACACACACTCACATATACCCCACTCACATATACAGTACAATCATTCACTTCTCACCCCCCCCCCATGCATTCATACATACAGACACTTATTCATTCACAGGTGAAGCCTTCCCTCCTCACCACTGCCAAAATCAATCAAGCAAAAAAGGTGGGAAAGAATGGGTTCTGTGGTTCCTGTCATAGAAGTCTCATTCCTAGAGTAGGCAGAAACCTTCAAGCATTGCTTCCTGGGATATTCTAGGAATTGAACTTTTATGACAGGAAGCATAGACCCTATTCTTAAAGCATGCCCCCCTTATTTTTAATTTTGTCAGTGACAGATGCTAGGAATCGGGAGCCACTAGACAGGGCTAAAGGGCAGCACACTTTTTGACTCTCGGTTTAAACGGTAGTGGGATATGTTATTTGTTGCAATTGTGTTTTGACACAAAGCCAGTTGGAGGCAGAAGAAACTGATGCTGCTACAAACATGGGGAGATAGAAGATGGGTATTTTTTTATTTCCAGACTATATATTATTAGAAGCATTACAGTTCCAGTGGTTCAAATTTTCCATTACTTTAGCTACTGAGGGCCACATTGGAACTCTAGCTCTCACAGAGGGAATAATTAGTTGACCAACCAGAGAAGGAGCGGGAGAGAGAGAGAGAGGAATCCTGGTAATGTGTTTATGGAGGCTACAGTGAATTACTGAAATTTGTGCCTGTTAAGGTCTCTGTGTACCTATCCCTTCATGTATTGATTGTGAAAGCTGTATAAAATTGGCTGTGCATGCTCTAGCTGCACATTTCTTCCAGTGTTTTCATGAGCAAGTGCTGGAGCAATAAGTAAGTTGGTAATCACTGAGGAACTGGTTTGTGCAGTGATCCAGAAAACTGTGATCTCAGAAGACTCCATAAATCTGAGAAGTGCTCAGAGCAAGATGTTAATTCCCAGCTTTCTAAGCACTTGTGATTTATATTCCCTGTGCAACAGGGATATTTGTATTTTCTTTTGGAGTGATTGTATACTAAATGATACTCAGGAGAAGGATGTGCATGCAAGTTAACCTTTAAGTAATTGTAATCAAATGACAGCACAAGCATGGCAAGCCTTGATTTATTTAATCATAGAAGATCCTTGATCACTGACTAGACATGGCGATGAAAGGAAGGGAAATGGGGATCATGCTTCAGTAGTTCCTCAATGCTAATATAGCAGTACAACGTTTTATGTTATTTGTCTTGTGTTATGACATTTGGCTTAGGACATTCTTTCAAAATATTCTTATCTTGAAAGTTTTCAAATACATTTAGGGTAGAATTACACATGAGAAACTTGGAGCTGCCACTGAAAATGGCATCTCATGTCAACTTCTTTCCCCGCTCTAAAGTGTAATAAACATTACACAACTAGGACCCTGCAACAAAGTGTTGCACTGTGCCCCCATCCCCAATAGTCAGTAAGTTCCAGCCCACTGAACATGTCTTTATTATCCACTTTGATTTATTTCCTCCATTTTTGGGCTGTGCTGTGATGCCTAATCTCAGCTATATTAAAAGTGTTGATTTCTCCATTGATGTCCTATTTTAAAATCAGTTTTCAGTGAGAACCAGGAAATTACCTATGAAATGACTTTTTCTGACCTTTTTATATCTAGGTGTCTCCTCCTCCTCCTCCTCCTCTTTCCAGCCATTCCATTCCTTTCCTACTCCCATCTGGTTGTAAGGTTCCCCACGTTCCATGCTACTGAGTTGTTTACAAGGCAGTTTGAAGGGCTTTTTTTTTCCTGCCCCCTTTTCTTTTCTAAAGCTTTTTAGGGGTATTTACAAGCCTCAAGGTTATCCTGAGTGCCATGACACGTCTCTTTTTGGCGTGGGTGGTGCTGTTTCAGCTTTAGCCTCAAGACCTCAGGAAGATTTGAATTTGTATTAGAATGTAAGATACCCTGTGTCCTAATATCACCATGTTGTGCGTTTCCCTGCCAACAGTAGCCAGCTATGTTATGTGTTTCTCTGCCCACGCATGGAGTGTGGGCAGAAAAACAGACTTATGAAGTAGGACATGGCCAAGTTACACCACACATTATGTTTATGTGTCATTTAGGCTGCAGTCCTACACCCACCTACATTGAAGTAATCTCTACTGAGTTCAGTGGGACTTATCTCTGAACAGACATTATTGATAGCAGCAGAGAGGGGTTTCATTGTTCCTTCTGTTTCCAAAAGAGTAAAATTGTACCCTCGGATTATATGCCTGCATCCATGGAGAAGAATATAATGTGCCAAGGGTTAAAAATGGTTTAAAAATGGCATGTAGCCACCTGCAAATCTGGCTGTAGCTGTCTACATTCCAGATTTGCATTCTGTAATGAATGTGAACAATGAAGCTTTGAATGTAACCTATGACCTATGATTATGCACCTTAACTTTCCATTGATGAAGTAACCTAACTTGCTAATCCAGAACTGACCAATAGAAGGGTTAGAAAGAGACTAACCCCCTCTTGTAGCCAGGGCCTATAAATAGATTGAGATTCCTTTGTTAAAGGTCCCTCCATCTTGCATATCATGAGAGAGAGCGAGAGCACCCCTATACTGCAGTATTGGAAATTAAATCGATTAAGAGCATTCTCCAGCCTCGTGTGTTTGATTGGCTATTAACGTGCTGGGGTAGCGAGCCTTTAACCCTTTGTTGAGGGACAACATTGTGAAGAAACCCCTTGTATATAACTATTGTTGTTATGTAACATTTACTTTGTGTGGCTTCTGTGAAATTACAATGTATCTGAGGAGGCTTGAGGCCTTGTTTTGTTCAGTCAGAGGCTGTGTAGTAGTTGCTTAGTGATATTTTGAAAGATGGGGGGGATAGGATGGGGAGAAACTCTGTTTAAATATTGTTATATGGCGCCAGCATCAGCTAAATTCGATTCTGATTGGCTGGGGGTTCTAGCTAGCTGGAAAGGAACTGTTGGGAAATCACAGTTAAGGAATTGTCAGTTGAGAGTCATTTGGCCTGTTCAGTTGTCTTTTTAAACCATGGTGGCTTACAAGCTACACATTTTGCAATAGCCTACTGTGTCCCGACAAACAATTGGACAAATAAGCTACACAGTGTAGATTATTTCCCTGCCCGCCTCTCCTTGTAGTTTCCCACCTGGCCGGGCAGGTATCCCAGCTTCCTCTGTGGGTTTTCAAGCATTTCATGGGTTTTCTTTCTCTGCTGTATACAACAACAAAAAAGGATGTCTAACTCCTTGAAAATTTGCAGAGATGGAACAAAATTTAATGTAAAGGTTACCCTTATGGAGAGCCACCATACGCACTACTGGATAAATGAGGGATTTTGCATTTTCTTAGAAAAGTGAAAATTTATCCACATATGAAACTGTTTGGGAACCATGTGGGAGGGGAGAATTTATTTGGAGTCAGTCAGAAACATCTGATTGTGGCAGGAAAAGAAGTTAGCTCACAGATCTTAGCCGTACTTGCCAAGAGGCTCTGTAGGCAATCTCCGTAACCCATGCTACCCCAGCAGATGACACACTAACCCACAATAGGTAAAATAACCCTTACTGCAAACCATAGGTTTCCAGTAGGGATGTGCCGCTTCTCCTCGAACCGGAGAAGCAGGAGCGGAGTGGGGGGCTTCGCCTGCCCTTAAGGCGGAGGTGAAGAGGATTGTGGGGCCGGCGAAGCGTGGCGAAGAGGATCGAGGTGAAGGCGGATCCTTCGCCTCGATCCGGAGCTCCGCCAGAAAAGTAAGTGGTGTTTACCGGGCCCTTCCGCTGTCGCTGTGCGGCGACAGTGGCAGGGCCTGGTAACCCCCCCTCCCCTCCCTTACCTGCGTCCGTCCGCGGTCCCTCGGCTTCTTCAATTGAGCCCGCGGTTCAACCAGGAAGTCTAGGGCCGCACTTGAAGAAGCCGAGGGACCACGGATGGAGGCAGGTAAGGCCCCCCTCCCCCTTGGTCCCTTACCGGGCTCTGTCGCTGTCGCCGCACGGGCGGCGACGGCGACAGGGCTCGGTAACCCCCCCCACCCTCCTCTCCCGGCCTTACCTGGTGCCACTCCCCTCCACTGCGGAGCTCCGATTCGGAGCCGGAGCTCCGCGGCGAAGAGGAGCAGAGCGGCGCGGAGCAGGCCAATCCGAAATTTTCGGATCGGCCCGTGCACACCCCTAGTTTCCAGGGTGGCTTATATGGTGGAAATAACTCACTGTGGGTAGGAAAAGACCTCACAGATGACATGTTAAGCTATCATGTGTTAAATAAATCATCATGTGTTAACTAAACCCATCATTGGTTAACGTATCATTTATTTATTTATTTATTACATTTTTACATATTTTTTTACATTTTTATACCGCCCAATCATCCAAACCCTATCATTCTGTCATAGTCTGAGAGGGGGAATGTTGGTTGGTGGGTGGTGCTATAAAAGGATTAGGAGAAACCTGAGAAGAAAGTGAATAACTAAGACCTGAATACTAAGCTATTTCTTTTCTGTGGGATAACTGTATGTGGCTGGTGAAGATCAGGAGTAGGGAGCAGGTGGCTGTGTAATGTCAGGAGGTTGTCCTAAGATTTTGCCAGAAGAAGTTTACTCAATCAGGCAGTAAAAACCTAGATAGACTTTTCATTTTAAATGTTTTATTATTTTCTAAAACACAAACAAAACAAACAAATAACCATTACAAAAAACAAAAACAAAAAACAAAATCAAACATCAACATAAAAACATACAAAAAATACACAATTAAGATTGACTTCCGATTCCCTCCCCAGCAAAAAAAGTAACAATATTTTCTCTTACTCTATAATTAAAAAAGTGAGTTTCCCTCTTTCTTTCATTTTAACAAATTCTTCTCATTCATTGAATCCGCAGATAAACACATTGTTTTTTCTAGTCCTTGCAAAAAGTCTACAAAAGGTTTCCATTCAGTTATAAACCTAGATGTTGATTTTTCACTGATTATTGACGTAAGTTTTGTTTTGCCATCTCCACCACCTTCAGCAGCCATTCATCCATAGTAGGTAGTATTAAGCCTTATGCATATATAAGTCTCGCTGCTGTAGTCATATACAAAAACAAAGTCCCAAAGTTCTTTTTCATCTGGTTGTCCATTAAACCCAGCAGAAAATATTCCGGCTTCAATTGTATATTGCTTTTTAATATCTTCTGCATCAAAGAATGAACTTGTAGCCAAAAAGTTTTGGCTTTTTTACAAGTCCACCACATATGATAAAATGTTCCTTCTTGCTCTTCACATTACCAGCAGTTTCCCAGTACGATTTTATACATTTTGGACAATTTGGAAGGGGACATATACCATCTATAGATCATCTTATAAAAGTTTTCTTTAAGACCAGAACTTAAGATAAATTTTAAACCTCTTAACCACATATCTTCCCATTGGGCCATTGATATAACTAAAGTTTTGGTCCCATTTTATCATACAATCCTTTACTTGTTCATCCTCTGTTTAAAAACTTAGATAGACTTTTGAAGCAATCAGTAGCACACCGGGGGGGCTTTGGTGTCAGATGAAGACTGTACCCAAGAGCTGGACCTGGTTGTAAGTGTATTTGGCTGAGGTGGAGATTTAGGGAATTTTGTCTGTGGTAAAAAAAATCATTAGATGCTTGTTGCAGCAACAGTATCTCTTGAATCATTAAGAACTGCCATTAAGCAGTCTGCAAGATTAGTTAGTAAAAGAAATAAATCAAAACACCAACGAACTCCTAAGTATTTTTTATTAAAAGCCAGGAAAAATAGGTTATTGTCAAGATAGCAGTAGTCTCACTAAAGTCTGAAAAGAGGTTCTCTATTAGCATATTTGCATGGATATAGAATCCCACCTTTGGCAAGCTATGTAAACTGAAGAATAGGCCTTGTATTTTACTGAAAGAAACTTGCCAAGTGTTTTCATTGAGAAGGGTCACTTGCCAATTTCTTTGGACAGGCAGTAAGAGACAATGTGTATGTTTGCATTTGCTTTCCAGGTAGTATGTTTGTTTGTTTGTTTTTACGCAGAATCAGGAATATTATTGGCAAGTGAGCTCTTAACAGGGGTCCTTGGATGATAGCAAGCCTCATTCCATCTGCTTTTTATCTCATGTGATTTTTATACTACTTTCTGACATTTTGCTGCCCTAAAAGAGCTGTTTTTGAATCTTATCTTGTAACTGAGATATCCAGATCCTCTCAAGTGGTCCAATATTACTGATCTTGATTGATGCAGGTGCAAATTAGAAACTGTAGGTGGTTCCCTCAAAATGTTCCTTTGAGACAAATATTAATTCAGAAAAAAATATGAACAAATGAAGCTGCTAAACGAATCAATTCAAGCAACATTAGATTTTAAATTACTTCTATTAATAAAAAAATATGTAGCATCTCCAATAAGAATATTTTACAGCATTTTATGAGATAAAGGCTGATTTTTTTACTCCAACCCCTCTCAAGATATTTGTCCTGCAATCCCACATGTACTTAGGTAGCTCAATTCCTGTTGAAGCCAATGAGATTTAAATGATCTAATTGTGCACAGCAGGGCAGGGAAGCTGTTTTTCTGTAGAGGACTACATTCCCTTGAGGGTAATCTGTTGGGGCTACATGCTGGCAGTGGTCAGGGCCAAAGCCACACAGCGTATGGAACCAGAAGTGCACGGGGCCACTCTTTCTCTCTCTGTCTTCCTCTCTCTTTTCCTCTTCCTCCCAACTGGGGAAGGGACAGATCAGTCTTACCAGCTGTTTGAACTGACCGTTTGCAGAGGGCTTTGGCAATTACGTCGAGGGCCACATGGAATTTGGCTGACAGCTGCATGTGGATCTAGGGCTACAGGTTACCCACCCTGGTGTACAGGATTGCAACTTTCATTTAAAGAAAGGTTTAGTCTTGTTTTAGACATTATTTTGCCTGATTGCCAAGCAACAATTTGGCAGTCAGGATCAGGCTGCTGCCTTTTGGTCTCCTGCCTTATCCTTTTCTTCTCTTGTATGTCGTTCCCCCTTTTTCAGTTTGGGAGAAAATTATGGTTAGGGTTATATTTGCATTGTAATTTTCACTAATTATTGGGCTTGTTCGGACAACACTGTAAGCCTTGGTTAGGCCGCTAACCCTTTTGCAGCAAATGGTTAGTGAGCATGTTTAAACTAAGCCATAATGTTTAGCTCAGAATGCTAAACCACTGTGGCTTAGTGTGTCGTCTGAACAGAGATACTGTGGGTATGCAAGCCACAAAGTGCTCCTGATAGCAAAACCATGGTTTGGTACTGGCAGCGTTGGGTTAAATCCAACATTGTACTAGTGCCTATTCCCAGTAAGAATTCCTCTTCATTAAGGTCTTTCCCACAGCAGGCAACGCCTTCTCTACACACCCTAATGCTGCCACCAGGACCTTTAGGCTCAGGTCCAACTCTTTCTGCTTGAACTGTGAGGATACACTGGCTTTATTGTATAAACTATATTATGTCTTTTATTACCTTAACCCTTATGTAGCCAAGAGCAAAAGGCATAGGATTTTATGAAACCAAGAAATCTTTATTAATTATAACATTAAGATCTTCAACAGTAACTCTGTAACTTTTAAAGCTTCTGTACATGTATATCCATTCGTACATAAAAATAATTGTTTCTCTCTCTCTCTCCAGACTCTCTTCAATTTAACTCTTCACAGACCCTCTCTCTCTGTTCCTATCCCATTCTAAACATGGTCTCATCAAATCCCTATTTCTAGCTGTTCTAAACCTTCTTTCATCTAGTCCCTGTCTCTATCTTATCAAACTCACACAAGCAAAATACCCCTATTATGTATCACATACTCTTCACCCCTCAACCATATGCTAATGCACCATTCCTCCTGCCATCTATCTCATTTACACTCTAGATTTATTCATCACAAAAAACCTGATATAACAGGAATACATAACTATAACCACAAACTCATAATATGCCTGCATGTAACATCATAGACATCTGCTAGATTGATGAGATTTTTGCCATCTCTTCTCCCCTCTTCAGCCCTCAGTGCCACCCTAAAATTTGCTCTGAAGGGTTTCTCAGGCTTTTGTGCGCACATGGTGGACTGTGCATGAGTATGTGGGAGGGAATCACCCTATTCCCAGTTCCACTGAGGAGCTGCTTAGTGGAATGACACCATTGGATTCAGCCCTATATATTTACACTGAGCAATAGTTAGAAACCAGTGTGTAGCAGAGAGGTGAGGAACCTGTTGTCCTCAAGATGTTGGTGGATCCAAATCCTGTCATCTCCAGTGCATGGCCAATTGTCAGGGATGATGGGAGTTGTTGTACAACAACATCTGGAGGGCCAAGGTAGTCAGGCAATTATCCGAAGACTTTCATAGTAATCTAAAAACCTTAGTTATTTTTGTGTACATGTAACTTCCTTTGGTATTTTTATTTCATTTTGCTAACTTGCTTAAAAACATGCTTTGAAATGTACAATGAAATAAGACGCAGAATGTACACGCGTACATCACATTATTATCTCAGTGCTACAGTACCACAGTCTTTACTATAACATACAGTAAATTCTGCTGCATGTTGTTAACTTCTGTGCTATTATTTGAGGCCAGTCATGTTCTCATACATTGCTATTTTCCTGGTGAAATTGTATCTCTTGTCCAACCAGATATTTTTTCACTAGACTGAGAATGTGAACTGTGTAATTTATATCTCTAATAAAAAACAGTTTACATGACTATATTGAGATGGAGAACTTGCACAGGAAAAAAAAATTAAATGACCTCTGACATAAAACCAGATGGGCTGAATTTTTTCCCTCTGAACTGGATGACAAATAGTATATAGAGTATGTCGTATGCTGTTCTAGTCTGTGGTTTGAATGGCTGTTCTTATTGCATATGTTGCTGTACGTGACATATACACCATTAACAAATCTGAGTTATGTGACAGCAAGAATCAGTAAATCAAATGCTGTGCTTCTGTTCTGCCAAAGAAGCTGGTAGTATTGTGCTGATGTACAACACTGTCATGGCATGTCTGCCATCCATCAGTCTTTTTAAAATGGATGGTGAAACCAATTTCTCAGGTTTGCTGGTAAAATTATAATTCTTCTTTTAAATTTACTAGACATAACGTATACAAAAGCATCACCTGCTTGTGATCCTTTATACACCTGCTTGCCTGGCTTGACAAAAACTATGGCTCATTTCAGATCACATGAGTGAATGAGTTTTGGATTTACATATTCTGATCCCTTCCCTCCCTTCATAGTTTGAGTAAACCATAGTTTACCATGTTGTTCAACTTGGGCAAGTTATGTTTTGTGCAAAACATAGTTTGCCACAAAATCATAAAATAAGAATGTAAAAAGAACTATGCTGGAACAGACCAGCTAGTCCAGCATTCTGTTCATACATTCGCCAACCAGCTGCCCACAGGAAACCCATAAGGGGACATGAGTGAAAATCATCATTTAAAGATAAACTATGCTGGCACAAATCATAGTTTGTCTGAGTCAGACACCACAACAAACTATAGAACGCTCAAATCAAGAACTAGAGTAAATCTTATGCCAGTAAGATATCACAAACCATTACATTATGGTATTTGCAAGATTTTTCTCTACTATTACACACTGGAATTAATATTAGGACTAGAGGGTCACTTGTTAATCCCTTTTGCCATCACCATGGAAATTCCTGGTTTTGAAAGCCACAACAGAAACTCTTTCTGTGGCCAATGCTGTCAACTGACCAAATGCATATTGAATAGATTTCCTTGCCTCTATTAATGAAAGTGCCCAAGGCTATCTTATTTGGTACTGAGAAGCAGCTTTAGAAATATTAGCCAGCATAATGATTACCCTCATTGGCTCTTTATTTCTTCTTTCTCTAAATTGATTCACTAACTGTGTAGCTCCAGTCAATATATACAGTTATATAGCCTGATGAATACTTTTCATAGGGACTAAATATAGTAAATACAATTACTCTAGTCTATGGCTGCCTAATCTGAAGTATACTTCAGCTCAAGCCTACTGTGTTCTGGTGCACACTGACATATTCAAATAGGCTACTTCACTGATCAACCTTGTTATCACATGTATGATCTTCTTTGGAAAATCATTCTTCGACGAACAAATTCTGCATGTTCAATGCCAAAGGGACTGTGCAGAGCAGGGGAGGCAACATGCACGGCAGGCACCAGGAAACCTTTCTATGTGCCCACTGAAGTGGCTCTCTGAGTGAGCATGATTGTGTGTATGTATGTATGTATTATACAGTACAGGTGATGAACCAGGGTGACTCAGAATATACGGATGGTGATATGTTGCTGGCAGAAGAGAGTGGAGAGAAAGAGTTTGCCTTCTGCAAAATAGGTTTCTGTTTGTACTGAAAACTCAGTTCATAGAAGTTGATTTCTGTATTGGGGCTGAGACCTCACCTCTCCCTTGTCCTCAGTCTTTTGAGCAGATTATTTGTCTGTAGTGGCTAGCTACACCTCCCATGACAGCCGTTTTGCGGGGGTACCCATGACAGTGCCCATGAGCCCCAAAAGGCTGCTTACCCCTGGTGTAGAGCATTGGTTGGCTGAGTTCCTCTAGCACCATGAAGCACTCTCCCAAACAGCTTCTCAGCTTAAAAACACACATGCATACTACACAATGAGCACTGTCTGATGGCTAAAATATACAAACTGTATTGTGAATAAATTACAAAACATGAAAGCCCTCCAGAAACATTGGCAGGGTGGGGTGGAGGGTAAAACTGATGAGTAAATCACTAGTCTCTGCAGAGGCAGGCATGTGTATCATTTGAAGAGTGAGAAGGGGGAGAGAAGCCTGGCTCACTCTGGAGGAGAAGGAGGACGAAAGGTTGATTCTGGTTTAATGTATATCTGTATACACCCTTAGTTCTCAGTTCTTGTACTACTCTTGTGTCTTATTGTTTATAATTTGTATAAATGAGAACAGAGGACAAACGGTTTATATTCTTGGCTATTCCATTCTAAAATGTATGTCTTTCAGGCTATGTCAGCATGGCCTATGGATTTTGCCTGTCTCCCATCTTCATGAATCATAATCATTACTGTCATCCGCCATCATAATCAATTTTGAATCATATGGAGAGTTATGCAATTCCACAATCTTACAGGCCCAAACAGTTACAATTGCATAAATGCAGTTTATGTGTGTATGTGTGTGTGTGCACGCGCGTGTGCGTTTACTCAGACAACACACTAAGCCATGGTTAGGCTGCTAATCCCTTTTCCGCAAATGATGAGTGAGTGTATTTAAACCGTGGTTGGCCCTGTTCAGAAGACACCTTAAACCATGGTGGTTAAGGCTTATTTGTTAACAAGAAAGCCTTAGCCACCACAGTTTAAGGTGTCTTCTGAACATAGCCGTTATGTAGTGACCATGGTTAGGAATGGTTTGCATGGCCTACTAAGTCATGGTTCACACGACATGCTAAGCCATAATGTTTAGCTCAAAATGCTTAACCACCATGGCTTGGTGTGTCGTCTGAATAGGGTCACTGTGTGTGTCTGTGATATGTATGTAAGCAATGGCTAATGTATACAACATTCTGCATTTTCTTGCCCTGAGCTGTCATGCTTATACAACGTGAAAGAAATGGACAACAGACCAAGATGTCTCCGTCTTCTTGAAACCAGATCCAGGGGCAGGGGAAAAAGCTTTAGAAACCAATGATCTCCTCTTTCCAGAGTTGGGAAAGTCCGCATTGAGAGGAGGTAATGAGTCTTTAAGGGGAAGATGTTAAATAATGGGGTAGGAGCTGAACCAAAGTTATTTGGAGAGGATAGAAACAGGGCAAAAACTGTGTGAGGACTCTAGTTTCTGCCCTGCCTGTTTCATTTCAGGGGTCATTCATAAATAGTGACAAAAGATTTTTTTTCAAGCCTTCCCAAGCCTGCAGTTAACTGAATAAGACTATTTAGCTGAATTTTCTCCAATTTTCTTTTATGCTTACTTATGCTGCTATGAACTGACAGTGAAGGTTTCTTTGTAAGTATTAGAGGTCACTAACTGGAAGATGGCTTGTGAGAGTCAAGTTTCTAGACTTCGTAGAAGTCTTTGTTTACTTGAATTGTTCTGGCATTTGCTAGAGGCATTGGCTCAATTGTTTTTGACCGACACAAGAATGGCAATTTGATTTGAACATTAATAGAGGATCTGGTGAAACCTTCAGGGAATTCCAAGGATACAATTTGTTTTTATGGCTTATAAAAAACTTTCTGTGAGGGAAAACCCAACATACATTGGCTTTTGATATAAAATATTACCTTTGTTCATATTTTCTTAAGCTTCTTTCCAAGTATTTGGTATTGTAGAAGTTGGTATAGTGAATATCTTTATTGTTTTTATAATTCTTACATTTCTTTTTATGTTTTTAATTTTAAATGTCTTAAGTTCTTTTATCTGTTCATGGCATAAATGTTAAATAAGCAAATAAACTTGCAATACGCTTAGGAGCTGGTATGTGGTTTTTTGTAGAGAGAGGGCTAATAAGGGTTCTTTCAAATCCATTTATTTTCATATATGAATTTCCATGCATAGGCATTGTCTGCAGAAGCCTTCCCCATCCTGGTGGCCTCAAGATGTGTGACATTACAATTTTCATCATACCCAGCCAGTAGGAGATGCATTGTACTTCAATTTCTATGGCTGGGATTGATGGGAGTTGTAGCTCAAGGCATCGGGGAGGGCAGTAGGTTCAGAAAAGCTGGTCTACAGAGTCTGCATATTACAAGCTTCGTCAGCTTACATGGTAAGAACGTAAGTGCCATGCTGGATCAGACTGAGGGGCCATCTAGTCCAGCACTCTGTTCATACAGTGCCCAACCAGCTGTTGACCAGGGACCAACAAAGCAAGACTCGGTGCAACAGCACCCTCCCACCCATGTTCCCCAGCAACTGGTGCACGTAGGCTTACTGCCTCGGATACTGGAGGTAGCACATGGTATAACTTGAAATCCTAAAATATCTACTATTGGGTGCTTTATGGTTGATTCCCATAAGTAGACACAGACTTGGATGCAAAGATACTTGTGTGTAAATAGAAGGCACTTCTATGAACATGACCAAGATTTTTGGCACCCCTTTCTATCTTTAGTCACTTGTATCCTTTGAAAAAATGGTTCCAGAGTGTCTGAAGACACATTGTAGAGGAGTTTGCAATGTGGCCCAAAGGAATGCAATTGGCGAGAAAATTAATCCCTCTCTCCCTGCCTCCCATAGGGAAGTGTTTCTGATGTACGGATTTTCTAAGCTGGGTGGGGAACCTATGGTCCTCGATACGTTGTTGTAGTATAACTCTATTGTAGTACAACTCCCACAACAGGTTCCCTCTCCTGTCTAAACCAAGATATTTAATAACTTTTGTGACAATGGCAGCTATAAGAAATGTAAAGTTAGAGTATGTAATAGAACTTTTCCTCTATGCCTGCAGTACAGGCATTATAAGGTGACTTTTTTCTATCTAGTTTAGGTGCTTATTTGTCTAAGATAGATGCTGTTTTTTTCCCTCAGCTGAGCCAAATAGCAAATTCATATTTCACACAAATACTGCTTGCTGTTGCCAGACAATTTCATGGTTTTGAGAAACAGTAATGATTTATGTTATTTTTTAAACTTTTTTTCCTTAGGGAAGTGCCTGGAAATGGTTGTGTGTAGCTGGACTCAATTCTAATACTATCAACTAGCAATGGAAGTATTATCCCTACCTAATTCCGAAATAATTTGAGGAATATGGATTATTTTGTTGAATGTCTTTCAAATATTCACCAATTCAACTGAACTCTGACGAGATCTGCAGGGATGGGGACTTCCTGTAGTGCCTGACTCAAAGCCCTTCTGATGCCTCCTTTCCCCTAAGTTCTCAAACCTAAGGGCAGCAGGGAGAGCTTTCAGTAGATGCTGAGGTAGAGCCTTTGTGAGGCCCTGGACACTGTCGCAAGCATGCTTTGCTGCATATGGTGGTAGTGGGAACCATGGGAGATGTAGGTCTTATGGCAAAAGTGGGGAATCTGTGGCCTTCCAGATGTTGATGGATTACAGCTCTTACCATCCCTGGCAACTGTCTGTGCTGGCTGGTGCTGATGAAAGTTAGAGTCCAACAACATCTGGAGGGTCAAGGCTTCCCCCACCCTTGTCCTATGGTTCCTAGCATCTCAGGTTGCACATGCTTGCAGCAGCATCCAAATCCAAATGGAGGCCATACTATAATATATGGCATGTGGTGCAAGGCCCTTCTGCTGCCCCCCCCCTTAGTCTTGGTACATCAAAGAAAAGGTGCTAATAGGAAAGATGTGTTGGGTGCTGTGATCCAGTTAGATCCAGATTTCAGAGCAATTTGGCAATGATAATCCTAGTTGAATCTAGGGGATAGATGTCAGAGAGGTTTTTTTTTGGTGGGGAGAAGTCTTGTCAAGTGGCTAGCCTGGCAGACTGCCTCTCACCTGCTCTCAGCTCTGCCTGCTTGACCCTGCAGTGGGATCTGGGATTTGTTAACTCTGAAGTCCCCTCCCCCTCTGGCCCTTGCTAGACCAGCCTATATCCCAGGGTGATACCTGGGATTGTCCCTGTGCGTCCAGATGATGCACAGGGGATCCTGGGCTCAGACAGGGATCAACCCCATCGGGGCTAGGGTGGGGGGAGTGGGGAAATCAAGTTTAAAACAAACAAAAAAAGCCACATTTTCCTTGCCGCTCATCCTCTTGTGCGCAGCCGGCCCTTCAAAAGTTTTTTAAAAATGGTGGGCGCGACGGCTCTCTTCTTGAGCTCGTTGTGCCTCGTGTGTAAATGAGGGTGAGATCTTGCATTATTCATAACGCGAGGTCTCCCCTCCTCTCCCCCGGATTTTCACTTAGGTCTAGCAAAGGCCTCTGATAGAGTTTGAGTTCTGGAGACTGGAGGCGGATGGGCTCTAAGTCATTAACATTCTCTTTGTTAAGCTCCTGGGAAGATTCCTCCTTGACGCCTGAAGTGTCTTGGAGGTTCTCCTCCCCCGCTTCCTGTCTTAGCTGGTAAATTTCTAGTCTTTCTTGTTTGTCTTCATATTCATCTTCAGGTTCTGATTGACTTCCTGAAATCCTTTCCCCCATACTAGAAGGAACAAGCCTGATCCTAATAGATACAGAATATGGGAGGGGAGTAGAATGTGCAGAAAGAACAAGAGGAGAAAATGTTGGTTGGTGACAGAGAAGAAGAGGGATTTACACAGAGACCTGAGGAAGAAGAGAAGAAAACAAATAGATAGGGCATTAGAAAGTAGATGAAGAGTGAACAGAGACAACATAACTTGGTGACTGAAGGAAACATTTTATGAAAGAGATTGACTTTTATCCAGCTAGTGACAGAGGCTGATACTATAGCAATGTAAACAGTAGTGGTTTGAGGTTGGGTTATTTGTGTGGCATTGGTTCTTTGTTTATGAATTATTGCAATTGCTACTTTAACAATGTTTTAATTGTTAATTTCCTTTTTCATGAAAGGTGGTGTCCACCAAATTAAACATGAATTTCTGTGATAGTTTGCAAATGGTAAGAAGGTTCATGAGCAGAGGGACAAATGGCAACGAACCCAAGTATTTTTCCCTGCCCTCGGCAACCTTTCAGTTGCAGTGAACTATATCTGAAACAGAATTTGGAGTCAACAAGTTCTGCTTTCTTCAGGTAAACATTAATTTAAATTCAGCCTGGCTACCTCTGTAGAGATGCTAAGTGATGAAACAGTGTTCGGAGTGTAAGTGGCACTTTCCCACTGCTTCAAATGAAAAGATTGCTTCCTATTCCAAACTGGTTGCAGCTTTCAACAGCAATAGAGAGGCAGTTGTGGTTTAAATGAAAGCTTGCTGTAGAAGGCTTACTTCCATAAGAGGAAAAAACATGATCGTTACAGAAGAAAAATAAGAAGCAGAGGACAAAAGGTCTAGATGAATAACAGCTTGAGAACATTACTGCCTCTTTCTCCTCATTTACCTTCACTGATAGTCAGACTGCTTGTGCATTTTATAACTTAGGTTTGTGGGTTCTTCAGCCATTTTGACTACCAGATGGAATTCACAAAACTCAGTAGACAGAAAATATACTTCGCAGCATATTTGCGTTTTGATCTCAGTTTCATTCTCCTTTCATACCAGTCAAGAAGAACTAATGGCGACAGAATATTTAAAGCAGTGATTATATTGGTGTTGTGTAATGGTTAAGAGTTTGGGCTAAGACTGGGGAGACCTGGGTTCAAATCCTCACTCTCCCATGAGTCTTGCTGGGTGTCTGTAGGACAGTCACTCTCACCTTAACTTATTATCCCAAAGGGTTGTTGAGAGAATAAGGGTGGGGGTTGGGGAGAACCATGTATTTTGCCTTGAGAAAAGAAAGGTGGGATATAAGTGAAAGAAACAAATAATGCTGTTCCTCCCTCTCTGTGCTGGCATGAGCCAGGTAGGTCTTTGCATGGTGGTGGTTTGTCAGCATTCAGAGCTGCTATCCATGCTTTATTAGATAGCTCCACTCATTGTCTGCCTTATTTAATAAAAAGCATGGTACTGTCAAAATATTTTTATTCCCATATATAGATCTTTTAAAAATAAGAACCTTCTCTCTTGCATTCACAGTGAGTGCTATTGCCAGATGTGAATATTAGTTAGAGGTTGTTGTATATGAATGTGAGGGAATATTGCATTATATATGTACCTGAATGAGTCATATGTATGAAGGCACATACAGTATAGTTTCCAGTGCTCTTCTTACATACACTATATCATACAACTAAATATTTTTAATCTTTTGTTGTTTCATGACTCGAAGCTTCCTCTGTCAAAACAACTGGTGTACAATCACATGTTTATATAAAATGCAGAAACCTCTGGAAGTTAGGTAGGAATAAGTGAAAGCATAAGAAACACCAGCACCATCTCCCATGCAGTCCATCTCCTGTCCAGGATAAAGTAGTGATATAACTTTCCCTCAAAAATAAATAAATAAAAAGAAAAAAGTTAAATACAACTCTTCAGCTCTGGTCATTGACATATTCCTCTGCCAGCAATGCTACTTTGATTCATTTGTGTTGGTAGAATATTTTGAGGGTTTTCAGGCCTAATTGGAGATTTTTGTCAGGATAACTTGTCGCCTTCCACTCAAGAGAGGGACCCCTAGTGTACTAGGCCAATAGAAAGATCGGGAACGAAAATAACCCATTATGGTACCAGTATCAGTAGAGCAATCATTGCAATCGTCCATTTCACCAGTTTGCATATTTGGACAGTTGTGTCATCAACCGTCAATACACCAATCTTCTCCCCCTGGAGATGAACATCCAGAGGTCATCATTACAAGTGGGCTATGCTGCAGTTTTCTAACATTCCCATTAGTAGTTGCTATAAATCTATCAAATGATAAATAAAACTCCAGAATAATGTGCTTAGCGTATATAGCATTTAAATGTGTGTGTTTTTGTAATGGAACTGAAGCTGTTTGTAAGTACTCTGCCATATAACCTATTGAATTTTTGTGTTGACACTTCGTTCCTTAGCCATTTCTGTTACTTTAACTGCAAGGGCTGAAGCTACCTGAAACCTGCCAGAGCTGTCCCCAATGCAACCTATTTTAATAACATTTTGTGCCAGTATTTAGAAGGATTGTATAATTGTCTTATCCTCTGCTCATTTGTCTGATCTGGGTAATGTCGTTGTGAAGGGATTTCTTGCAACATTTAATGAAACTTATTGTTACTGAACATCAATGACAGAATGATGACCCAGCATGATTCTTATAAAATATTAATGCAAGTTAGCTGTCAGGAGGACACGATGAAGGAATGACCTATTAACATTTAGAATGGCTTCTTATTTACAATGAAGAATACCTTGAAAAGGAAAGTTTTTTTTTAAAAAAATGTAGGATTACAGAAAATGAATGGTCCAGACAGTGATCCCCTGTACTGCAGGAATAATAACTTCCTCTTGTGTAGGAGTACATACAAAACATAAATATTGTGCTTTTGAATCCATAGAACATTTTATATTCATTGTTGTATGTATTTAGTGGTACGAAGCTAAGTGTAGCAGAACTTGTAGATTTGAATAGCCCGTATGTATGTGCAATAAAACCCACTGTGTTCAATGGGGCTTTGTCCAGATAAGTGAGTATAGGATTGCAACCTAATTGTGAAATAAACCAGGGTTGGGTTTTTTTATCTCATGGTAAATTGATATAGGGAAACATAGGGAAGCAAAAGTTATATCATAGGAACGCACAGGTGGACTCAGTGGCAAGAAGCACCTTTTATCAGCTTAGGCTGATATACCAACTATGCCCTTATCTGGACAGAGATAGCCTAGCTACAGTTATCCATGCTCTGATAACCTGTCGTCTGGGTTACTGCAATGCATTATACGTGGGGTTGCTTTGAAAACGGTCTGAAAACTTCAGCTGGTACAAAACAGGGCAGCAAGACTGTTAACAGGGACTGGCCAACAAGACCATATTTCAGCAGTACTCTTCCAGCTTCACTGACTACCAGTACAGGTCCGGCCTAATTCAAAGTGCTGTTATTAATATTGTATTTTATATTATGGTTTTATACTGTTGTTTTATACTTTGTTTTTAATTTTTGTGAACTGCCCAGAGAGCTCCGGCTATTGGGCGGTATAGAAATGTAGTAAATAAATAAATATTAAAATTCAAAGCCCTAAACAGCTTTGGGGCCAGGTTATCTGAAGGAACATGTCCTCTCATACATACCTGCCTGGGCCCTAAGATCATCTTCAGAGGTCCTTTTCCATGAGCCTCTGCCAGAGGAAGTGAGGCAGGTGGCTACAAGAACAAGGGCCTTCTCTGCTGTGGCAGCCCGATTGTGGAAGGAGCTTCTGAGAAAGGTTCACCTGGCACCTACTGCCACAACACAGGCTCTGAACATCAGACCCGGCTGCGGCTACTCCCTGCTCAAGCCAAGCACCACCGCTTGATACGCCTGAGGCAAGGGATAAAAACCACCTTCCTCCAAACTATGTGGAGAAAGGGGTTAAATGGAGAAGGATTTCAATATATAAAATAAAGCACTGTGAGTTATATGTGCTGAGGTGAATTATTGTCAGAGTGGGTGCTAAATGTGTAAACTTCAGATGATAAATGCCAAACAGACATGTGGGATTTTTGTGGTAGTTAAAAACAAAATAATTAAAATTTATTTTAAAAAGTTCACAAGCTTTGTTTCAAATAAAACATTTTAAAACCTTTTTGAAACCTTCATCCAATCCTTTCACTCATACACATACGTGCTTACCTTTCTCTCACACAATCACTCTTGAGCTTTCTTTATTATCTATATTGATTAATGTACATCAACTATGTGCACACCACACTCTACACCGACACCACTCTCTACACTGAACCTCAAATTTCCCAGAACTTAAGTACTCTAAACACAGAGAGCTAAAGCACAGAGAGCTAAAAACTCTAAGAGTACCTAAAAAGTCCCCCACAATCCCCTCAGTCATTCCCTTATATATCACTCCTCCCCAGACATTCTAACTCCAACCACTCAGGCCAACATTCTAAAAACCACAGACTTACAAACTCCAGACATACATTTGGGAACTGACTTGTGGGGTGTAACACCACACCTACGCTATACTTTTTTTGATGCCAGGTGAAGACCTTTTTATTTCCTCAGTAGTTTAACATTTTACCATCTTAGCCTTTTAACATTGCAGTTTTAAATCTGTATTTTAAACCTGTATTTTAAATCTCTGAATTGCTGCTTGTTTTTTTTCTGGTTTTTTCTGGTTGTACTTTTATATTGTACTTTTATATTGTGGTTTAAGTTTTATACTTTATGGTTTTAATTTTTCTGAACCACCCAGAGAACTTTAGCTATTGGGTAATATAGAAATACAATTAATAACTAAATAAATAAAATACAGAGGTTTTACTGTTGCACATTTTAATAAACAATCATATTTGGTTCACTGATTCATCAAGAATAGTTGTTTTGCTAAAGGCATGAAACCAAAGTAGACACATAGGCCTTAGCTAGACAGGGCGAAATCCCAGGGCAAACCCCAGGATCGTCCCTGTGCGTCCACATGATGCACAGGGGATCCCGGGATCAGGGAGGGATGACCCCTCCCTTGCCCCGGGATCTCGTCCTCCCCTTTGGGCCCGCTTTTTCCACGGTCGTGGGCTGAGCCCAAGACCATGGACGTGTGGCCTGTTGCCGCGGTTTGACCTGGCTCCACGTAATTCCTCGCACGAAGCCGCACACGGGGCGCAGCACTCCACAGGAGCGCTGCGCCCTTCAAGGGTAGGGTGGGGGTAGCAGTAAAAGTAATTAAAATAAAAAAAACCTTACCTTTAGCGCACGAGTATTTGTGCGCTCCTTCCTCTTTAAAAAATAAAATAAAAAATGGTGGGCGTGACGCCTCTCCTCCTGAGGTCATCGCGCCTCACGTGTAAACGAAGGAGGGATCTCGCGTGAATCACAGTGTGAGATCTTCCCTCTTCCGTTGCGGACTATGAGGTAGGTCTAGCTAAGGCCATAGACTGTGCGGAGAAAAGCACATACACCTTCAGAACTGAAGTGTGATACTCTTATTTATGGGTTCATTTTTGTTGACTCTCCATTGCACTCTGGAATTTCCCATCTGCAGCTTGGCTTCAGCCAACTCTTTGTACATTCTGAGCAGAAATAATCTGGATGTCAGTACTAGCCAGGAGCAAGGTGCTTGGATTCCTTGCTTGAAGGCATGGAAGAACATGCTATTGTCTCTGGCAGAGAAGTATACCTGTGATGTAGCAGAGAGGGTTCATGTGCATGTTGATACAGAGAGGGGAAGGTGCTGTGACATGTACCTAAGGCAGATGGAGGGATCCTAGGGTTAAACAATCAAAAGGCATTGTGAAGCTATTCTGTTGTTTCTGCCTTGACAGATTTTCCATGGTAAGAAAAAAGATGGAAGAAGTGATAGGAAAACCTGGGAAGGTTATAAGTGAAAGATGATGTTGTCTGTTTAAATTCTGTGAGTGAGGCAGAGCGATAGCACAATAAAATCCTAAGCTGTAAGCACCCCTTGTCTCTAGGATCCATTTTTTATTAATGGAGGTCTCTGCACCCTGTCTCCATGTATAGGCCCTACTTTCTGAAATGAAAAAAAGCTTCATCACCTGAAATAATGTGTTTTAAAATGTTAAAAATCCATTTTAAAAATGAGTTCAAAACAGTTCCCAGTTGCCATTAATGACCAATAATATTAACGCTCCAAGGAAGAAAAATGGATACTAATTGAAAAAAGAAAAACAAAAATTAAATTTTATCCATATCTACCGGCTTTTTTTTTTTATGAATCTGATAAAAAAGGCCTGTTTGTTATTTTCTGTAAGGTTCATTATGTTATGTAAATCTTTATGGAACACAACATTAAAGCAGCTAATTCAAACTGTTCTTTCATCGGAAATAAACCCATAAAACACTAATATAAGGAAATGCTTAGCATTTTCCTGTTAAGTTCATTTCTCCATTAGTTTGAGAAATTATTACACAGTATAATAAGTGAAAAAATCCATCACTTGAGTGTATTTTTGAAGCTGAGTTTCAGTCCCTGAAATTCTGATTAGATCAGTGTAAGATGTCATGCACAGCTCTGCAGAAATGTTCTGCTCCACAGATTCATTAATGCAGCTCAGCCTGAAAATAATCTATGGTTTTCTTATTTCAAAGAGGCAAGCAGGGAAATTTTCAGCTTGGGAGAGTCATCGCATCTTGCAGTACAAGCAGAAGGCCAAATACTGTTAAGTACTGCAACATGTATGTTTTCTTATTTTCATGACAAGGAGTAGCTTGAGCATTAAAACTGGATTTATTGGCATGCTTTTAAAGTTTTTCATGAATATATAAAGTTGCCATCTTATTTTTCTTCCTGTTGCTCCATACTGAAATATTTCAGTATTGTTGTCATTCAGGTTCATATTGCATATTCAGTAATTTTTCATTAGCAAATTTGGGAGTCTGCCCTTGTTTTTACTTCTTTGTCTCCACTATGGCTTCTGTATGAAATTACGTGGCTGACCTATTCCAGACATTCTGCAGTTCCATGGATCTGTTCTGTTTTCAGTTTGTTATAGCTGATGAAGTAGTTGTTTTCCTCAATAAGATAACTGAGATTGCAAAAAAGAAAAAAAGAAAAAAAAGGTTTTCCAGGGAAAAACAAGATCTTGACGATACTAAAGATAGATGTCATTTTAAATTCAATTCTGGCCTTAGCTAGACCTAAGATTTATCCCAAGATTGTCCCGGGGTCGTCCCTGCTTGCTCCCGGGATATCCTATGTGTCATTTACATGAACAGGGATGACCCTGGGACGATCCCAGGATAAACCTTAGTTCTAGCTAAGGCCTCCGTTTTGTTCAAAGTGGAAGCTCTAGCTGCAATGGCTCATTGGTGGGAATGTGTGTACTGTAGCGTAGTATGATTCAGATGTCTCTCTGGCCTTGTTTGCAAATAACTACAACCCCTGGGTTGTTAAATCATGGATTGTTGGGGCTGTGAGCAAGGGAATGATCATGCTGACTCCTGCATGCTTGTTACTTCCATTTATCAGCTTTGTTTGATTCTGGGTTGTTTAGGCTTAAGCAACCCAGAGTTTAACGCAATAACATTTCTGCACAAATAGAGCAAGAAAAAAGTCTTCCTTTGCCTTCTTCTATCTTTCGCAAATTCTCATCATTTATGACCTCACCAATGCACAACTAATCCTTTTCTTTGCCCCCAAAGGAGCTAAATCCTTTTTACATGTTCCAAATAAATGCACACAAAGGATTGATGTTTTTCACACAAAACATTTGGTGGTGCTGGAGGCACTAGCTGCCATCTTTGCCATCACCTTCTCCCAATCCTCTCCTCCTCCTCTGCCATTCAAGAGCCCCAGGAGAAGAAACCTAGGTAGGGGAAGAAACCAAGACGAAAAAGGGGAGATAGCAAAGGGGTCAGTGTATGACATCTGCTTCTTCTGGCAAGTCATCATGTTCTCATCGAGGAGGGCATGGGGATTACAAGTGCTATTGTGCCTGGCCCAATCCAAACTTCTGACCCATCCAAATTCACTAAATTTTCCTGGGACCAACCTGTCAAAGCAGTTCCTATGCAAAGACATGAAAATAATTGGGCAAAGTGGAATGGGGGGGGGCACTTCCAGTTTCCTTGAGGCAACTCTTTAAAGGAAGGGAAATCTGGAAAGTCATCTCAGCAGAAGACAAATTCAGGGGCTTCTTTGAAGCAATCATTACTGAACCTGCGAAGGTTGTTACTGCTTCTGGACCTAGGAAATTTTGTTGACATCACAGAAAATGTTGAGAGCATTTATAAGGTAAAGACAAGTTAAACGTATTTCAAATACATAAACAAGCCATAGTAGAGCCTATGATCTTAGGAGTGGCCTGAGCAATCTGTGCTAAACACATTCCCTCCTCGTGGCCTGCCAAGTCCTTTACATCCCCTTCCCCATCATATTTTTGCAGTATCAGGAAGGCAACATAAACAGATACCCTTGGGAGATGCCATATGTGGCTAGTATGTTGTGTTTGGGTTGATGGACACATCTGATTTAAGTTCATAGGTTCCTCTGTCATGGAACCCTTCCTGATATATTTTTTTTATTTCTAAAGATTTGTATAATGCTTTCCTTTAAAATAATAATAACTAATATACCATAAGAACAGTCAATAAAACAATAATAAAAGAATAAAATATATCATTAAAATAACCAGGAATAGTTTGCTATGGTAACAGTAGGGGAAACAACCGGGCAAACAAATGTGTCTTAAGCTGTCAGTGGAAACACTCCATGCTAGGGTCCCACCTCATCACAATGGGAAGATTGTTTTACGTGGTGGGCATGGCACTAGAGAAGGCCCTCCTCTGCACCATTGCCAAATGAACATCAGTAGGCTGCAGTACAGTAAGCAAGACTTCTTCAGAATGTAGAGATTGGGGTGGTCTGTATGAGGCAAGGTGGTCTATCAAATAACCTGGTTCAGAACTGTTTAGGGTCTTATAAACCACCAATAACAACTTGAACATGGCTCAGTAGTTGGCAGCTAGCGCAGACCTTTCAGGTTAGTTTTGAACTGTCTCAAACCTCTAATTCACGTTGATCCTTTCTGATACATTCAGAATAGTTTTAGCTAACAACCTCTTTCTTACTAAAGCAGGTTGTAAAGTCAAATTGTGTCTGAGGTATTCTTTGCAATTAATGGCTGAACTGTTCAGTTGCACATTAATTGCTCTTATAACTCAGGATATAAAGCTTTGAGGCTGCATTTAGAAATATGTGAGCAAGCCTTGGGCTTGTATGCTCCCCCTTCCCACTCCTCCAGTGTAGGCAGAAGAAGTCTGAAACCTTTCATATCTGTTTTTGATTAACTATGATTTAACATTGTTTCCAAATCCTAACCTGTTGTTAATTTTAACTATGGCTTACTGAAAAAAACCTTGACTACTTTTCAAGATTGCTGTCTTTCCAAGGTAGCTTCCAATATAAGGCTTACAATGCAATACAAACATAGCAAGTTCATAAAATCAGAATTATTTTTTTTAAGCAGACCACAGTTTGTCTGGATTCAGACATAACACTAAACTATGGTTTGTTAAACATGGAAGTGAAAGTTTCTGATCTCCTTGAAGTTGTGCTGGAGAAAGAGAGAGTGGGGGGAAGGGAGCATTGAAATCCATATTTATTAATACATCTGAATGCAGTCTGTGATTGCAATGTGCCTATGAAGCTCAGATTCCACTTGTCTTCGTCTCTTTTTTATATATATGTAGCAAAAGACTGCAGTAAAAATCCTGATCTTGAGACAGATTTGGGGAGAAAAATGTCTTAAAACATTGCACATTTTCTTGGAACAAGGCCAGCAAGATGTGTAGGTTGTATAGAATGAGATGTCTAGGACTTTGTAGATTGTGTAAATAATGTTAAAATGTAGTACCATGAAAGGTAAGCTATTTCCTAAATTTAGTTGCATTTCCATACTATGTCCCTATGATGAAAATTCTTTGCTATCTTTATTTTGCACCGCAGAAGCCAGTCTCTGAAGATAAGTACAATTGTATGCATTATTAACTATTATCTTTTAAAGCATGTGACAGCCACATTGTTGTGTGTGTGTGCGTGTGTGTTATTCGATCTACATATCTATAAAAATTACTTTGCAATATTATTTTATAGTTGTTTGTTTGAACAGTTTTGTTGTAGTTAAGATTTTGAAAACGAACGAACACACTGAAAACACTTTTGAAGTTCTAAGGGCTGCAATCCTACATGCACAATTACTTGGCAGTAAGTCACTTTGAAATCATTGAGATCTACTTCTGAGTAAACATAGGTAGGCTTGGGCTGTCAGTAAAGCAAATTAGTGCAATTAAAAAGGAAAAAACACACATAAAAAATCTGCAAAACAGTGAACCAATTTTGGATTATTTAAGTAATCAGTTTCTCTGAACAAGCTATATCCCAAACTTTCAGATTAAAGAGAAACCATATCAGTAGATATTGAGCCAAATGCAGCTGAAGTTAGTTCTGTCTAGGTCCTATTGAAATCAGTGAGGCAAATGACTAACTTAGGCCTCATTAGTTTAATTGGGTTTTAGTCATGGCTTACTTTTGCTGGAAAGTGTGGGCAAAGAAGAGGAGAATAATGCTAAACAGATTGGGGAGAACCTCGGAGTGTTTTCACCTGATCTGCTGAGTTTGTTTAATAAGAGAACTGGGTCTTGTTTTAACATGGGCTAGACTTGACTGGGAGTTTGTGTACTAAGCAGATAAAGGTGCCAATAACCCAGACTGTATCCTGAACCACACAACTTTCTTTATTTAGCATTTCCTTACCAACCCTCATAATCAGTTTTGAGTTTGGGTTACAAATAAAATGATAAAAGCACATCAGAGGGAAATGTAATCTAAACATTTTTTTTAAAAAAAAGTTAAAAGTAGAATTAAAAATTAAATTACAAATATTTTTTGAATTTTTTTTTTAAAAGCTTGGGAGAATTAAAAAAGGTATCTGGTATTAAAAAAAGAGGGGTGGGTGTTGTTGTTGTTGTTGCATAGTTACTAGTTAAGCCTCACTTGGGAGAGAATCTAGAGGTTGGGTGCCACATCTGAGAACAATATCTCCCCAAATTATTTATTTATTTGATTTATTAAATTTATATATTGCCTCATAACTGAAGCTCTCTGGGCAGTTTACAAAATTGATGAACTCCTGCAGAATATGGGCATATTGATGAAGATGTAGAGATTTTGTTTGTTCAGATTTCAGTTAACTGATCCTATAGTATCATAAACAAAAATATTCTCTTTTAGAGATTTCATAGACAATAAACATCAGCAAATGACTTTTTAAACTATACCAGTGCAAGGTCCAATCCAGCATTAGCAGCTAAAACAACAACAACAACAACCCTGTCTCCATAGCTGTGCTGTGAGGGGATGAGCTGATGGGCATTTAAAACAATAACCAACAGATTTTGCTATCTGTCACTGGAGACAAGGAATATACATAGTTGAGGCATATTTTAAGTAGATGGAAAATGAGAAAAGAATAAGGGATCAAGAAAGGGTGGCTCTTTGCTGCAGAGGATACTACAATTTTGCAAGTGATTGTGAAGGTCATTTTTTCTACTGTAAAAAGGTTACAGTAGTGCTCCCATGCTGCAATGGTAGAGTGAAGAGTGCTCAGCTAATACCATTACAGATAAACAAAGCCAGCCCCTTGTTTCTAATTAAAAATTGTTTTGAAGCGCCTCTTATCTTGGATAGAAGACAAAGGGTGCTATTTGATTAATCGTGTTGTAGCTGATGAAACACATCAAACTGCTGTATTAGAACTATGCATTTATTTAAGTATCTGGACTAGGGATGTGCTCCGCTCCGATTAGAATCAGAGAATCAGAAGTGAATTGGCCTGCTCCGCCTTGCCCAGAGGTGGAGTAGAAGCGAACCACGGACCCTTAGAAGCAAGGCGAAGAGAAGCGCCCATAGGCGGAGCACTTCTCTTTCCACGGAGCGCTCCGATCGCCATTTTGAAAAATTTCATCCATAGGATTGCATTGCGGAAAAGAAAAGGGGATAACTGTGTTGTTTTTCAAGCTATCTTTCTGAAACTTCTTGTGCTTAGAGAGTCGTGGCTGAGGGTCATTTTGAGCCTACTCTCAGCTCTCTGCGTGGTGCGGTTCGCTTGCTAGAATTTTTTTAAAAACGGGTAAAAAACCTGGGAGATTTACCTTTTTGAAGTGCTGAGGGGCAGTCAACTCCCGGTCATGATCACATGATCCCAAAGTTGGAGGAGGGGATAGGCAAAACAGGATACTTGGGATACTGGGAATTTCTCTTTCTTAGTCTGAATGGACTTTCCCCAGTGTTTTTTAAAACAGTAGCCCCACCAAATGCACAAACACAACCTGAAATCATATACTAAGCAAATAAATAACAGATAGGAAACACAGCACTGCTACCCACCATAACCTTGGTGAACAACTGAATAGATGTGGTGCAAGGGGATGAGGTCCCCTAGGCCATGTGGACGTGCCCAGTGCACACACTCTCCCACCCTTGGAGGGTCATCAGAGCCCTCCAAAGAGTAACCTGTGGAGAAGCAATGCCTATCATGAGTTGAAGTGTAAGCTTGCTTCTTAGAGAGTGGTCCCTAGACAGGGACAGTCAAAATTGGCATTATTTCCCCCTTCCCCTGGGCACTTCCCTCTTACTGGTAAAAGACAGATATAGCCTTTTTTTAAAAATTCTTCTTGTTGTTTATTCAGCAACACTGCTGCTTTTAATTCTACCCCTCCTTTATTTATTTATTTACTTATTTATTTATTTATTCCATTTTATATTTACACCCCATAGCCCAAGCTCTCCTGGCTTTTCCTCTTCAGTGAAGTCAGGCAGGCTTTCATTGTGGTTCAACTCCTTATTTTTGTTGTTGTTATTATTATTGCTATTAATATTAATTAGTACTGCTATTATTAACGTTACTATTGTTGTTGTTGTTGTTGTTGTTTAATAATGGCTGTGATCACAGTGTAGTCAATCAACTCTGAAGCAAGGATCACAAAGCTTTACTCTTATCCTCCTAGCCTCCTAGTTAGTTATGGGATGCAAAAGAAAAGACATCTCTCTGTGCTGCTCCCACCTCACAGGGATGGTTTGCATTACTGGCTTTGAAACTATCCTTGGCTTTCTTCCTTGTGCCCCCAGAAATGTCTGCTGCCTGCCTGCCTTCCCTCCCTCCTCCCCTGCCCACCTCGCAGGGATGGTTTTTGTGTGTCTTGCTTTGACTCAGGGGATAAGTCCTTCCTGCGCTCACTTAGACTTTTTGAAGTTCCAAATCAATTTTTCAAGTGTGGAAGAAGATTCATATAGGTTTATCTACTCCCCAATTCATGGCATGTTGGAATTTCTTTTGAAATGGCCCCTGTCTGCAGCTTTAAAATCCCTGAGATACTGGGGTGTCCGATTTTCATAAATTCCCCAAAAATCATGGGATTTGCTTGAAACTTGGCGTCCATGTGGACATATGGATAAGCTGTCATGGGACCGAACGTGAGGTTTCTGACCTGCAAATTGACGTAGTTCTAGCATGGGACTTGATTTGGGGTGAGTTAGAAGGTTTAAGCCCCGCCAAAAATGAGGGGATAATGGGATTTGCTTGAAACTTGACATGAATGTGGATCTAGATGGCATCTGTGAGGGTGCCTGCTTCAATTTTTTTTATCTGTCAAAATGTCGGAGAACAGTCCATGTCTGAAAATGGGGTGTCCGATTTTCATAAATTCCCCAAAAATCAGGGGATGATGGGATTGGCTTGAGTCTCAGCATGCATGTGTATCCATGGATAATCTATCATGGTACCAAGTTTGAGGTTTCTAACATGAAAATTGACAGAGATATCGAAAGTGGTGTGAATTGGGGTTATGGGTGGTGCGTTAGAGGTTAAAGCCCCGCCAAAAATCAGGGGATGATGGGATTTGCTTGAAACGTGGCATGATTGTGGATCTAGATGGCATCTGGGAGGGTGCCCACTTCAATTTTTTTTATCTGTCAAAATGTCAGAGAACAGTCCATGTCTGAAAATGGGGTGTCTGATTTTCATAAATTCCCCAAAAATCAGGGGAGGCTTGGATTGGCTTGAGTCTTGGCATGTGTGTGTATATGTCCATGAGGTGTCATGGTGCCAAACTTGAGGTTTCTAACTTTAACAGAAAAAAAGTTCTAGACTTTTTTGGATTTCAATGCAAGCCTATGGGGGGGGGGAAAAGCGGAGCTCCGATCCGGATCCGGAGCTCCGCAGCGGAGTGGAGCGGACTATAGGCGGAGCGGGGTGGAGCAAAGCGGCCCGATCCGCAAATTGCGGATCTGGAAGAAAAGCAGATCGGGGGGTCCGTGCACACCCCTAATCTGGACATGTAGCTAAAATAACATACCATTCCTGAACAGCAGCTTGGGCTCTGACTCCAATTAGAAAGGCTTGGCTGGATCCATCAGATCAGTGGCACAGAGGCAAACGTACCAGAAACTAACCTAGGCTCCAGCCTCATGACAAGGCCTGATGCCATATCCCCAGCCCTTTTGGTTCAGGGACTCTTGAACCAGGAACCCCAGATTCTGGTGGCAGCTGTACTTTCAAGACTCCACCTCATGAGAAACTGACATCCTCCACACCAGGAACTGTCATTTCCATGTCAACTTTAGTTCAGCTTGGAGAAGTACTCTGAGTTGAATGCTGGCAAGGTGGAAAATAATGTTCCTCCATAACACAGGCTGGTAGGACATGCTCTTGCTTTTTCAAGCTATGATTGGAAAAGCAAGAGTTCAATCTAAGTCTAGAATGGAGGCTGATGGCAAGGCAACAGGGCAGACAGAGAGTCAGATGTACACTTTCTCAGGTGTCTACAATAGCTCCAGGTGAAAAAGACCAGCTCAGGGAACCTTAGAAAGAAGCAGTATGGCTCTTTTGTCTCTTGGTCACACCGAATACTTCTGCTGGAAAAGAGTTAGAAGTCAACACTGCCATGTTTTATATACAATCCCTAAAACCCCAGAATTATTCAGAGTTATATCCAAGTTTTCTTTCTCCTGCCCTTAGACTGGATGAGACGAAATAAACAGTGGTTTGACTAAAGGATCAGAATCAATTATATTACTCATAAGAACATAAGAAGTGCCATGCTGGATCAGACTAAGGGCCTTGCTAGACCAGGCCTTAGCGCGCCTTCCAACCCGGTTTCCCTGCTGTGCGTCCAGATGACGCACAGGGGAATCCGGCAGCAGGCCGCAGTGAGGCCTGGTCTAGCGCGCCATAAGCAAAGTCGCTTACAGCGCGCTTTTTCCCCAGCTCCGGCCTCAGGCCGGGACTGGGGGAAGTGTGGAGACTTCCGCGGCTTTTCGCGGCTCCTCGCTTACTCGCGGACCTGGCACAGCGCTCATAGGAGCGCTGTGCCCATCGGCGGGGGGGCCGAAGGATGGGGGGGTGGCACGGGGGGAGGGCGGGTGCGATCGCGCCGCTCGCCGCCCGAGCAAGCAGCTGAGCGGCACTTGCCCGGGCAATGCCACCCCATTCCAGGCATTGCCCGGGCAAGCGCCGCTCGGCTGCTTGCTCCGGCGGCGGTGGCGCGATCGCACCCGCCCTCCCCCCGTGCCACCCACCCTCCCATCCTTCGCCCCCCCCCCCCCCGTTTTAAAATAAAAAATAAAAAAGCCACTTACCTTCCCGGAGTCTTCGGGCCACCCGCGGCCCCTTTAAACAAAAAATAAATAAATGGCGGACGCCGCAGGGCTTGCGTCCTCCCTGCGGCTCCGCCGTCTGGAAGCGTGGGGGAGGCGCGCTAACGTTAGCACGCCTCAGCCCCGCGTCCCTGCCGGCATAAGCTGGCAGGTCTAGGAAGGCCCTAAGGGTCCATCTAGGCCAGCACTTTGTTCACACAGTGGCCAATCAGCCATCAGCCAGGGACCAACAAAGCAGGACATGGTGCAACCCCCCCACCCATGTTCCTCAGCAACTGGTGCACACAGGCTTACTGCCTCGAATACTGGAGATAGCACACAACCATCAGGGCTAGTAGCCATTGATAGCCTTTGCCTCCAGGAATTCATCCAACCCCCTTTTAAAGCCATCCAAATTGGTGGCTGAGCTTAGGAACATGTTGCATATTTTTGTGAGGAGGTCCACAATTTCATATTTGAGTTCTTTGAGAACTAGGATGGATACCATCTGGGCCTGGTGATTTGCTTTCAGTTTGTCAATAAGGTCGAGAAATTCATCTTTTGTCACCACTATTTGCCTCAGTTCCTCAGACTCCCTTCCTGAAAACATCAGTTCAGGCACAGGCATCTGTCCTGTATCCTCTGCAGTGAACACCAATGCAAAGAATCCATTCTGCTTCATTTTAGTTATTATATTCTTCCAATATCTCAGTTTTTAATCTCAGTTTAGATCCTTCTGAAATAAAAATCTCACAGTCATGTTCATATGTCTAAAAGTAAGAATGGATATAAATAGGTAATGTGAATTGCCAAAGTCACTGCTTAAGGCATGTTCAGTCCTAAATCTAAATGTAGAATTTGCATTTGGCTGTGGTTTGTGTGTAGGAAACGTCAAGGTTTCTTAAATTTCACAATCGCCACAACCCTGAAAACACCAGCAAATAAAAACCTTAAATTTTACCTCTACTTTGTGGGGCAGCATTTTATGTGAAATGACTTGCTATAGCACTATTAATTAAAATATATTCACTTTCCTACTAAGTGCTCTTTAATATATTTTTTAAAAAGCCAAAACCCCGAAGCTGTCATTCATATTGCTGTAAACCATATGTCCACTGTATTAGAGCCAAATTCTGTGCATAGATGCCAATAGAAAGTTAACATTGGATACAGTTGGATACAAAACTGTGTTTCTTTCCAAGGATATTTTTTGTCCTGCTCTCCTTTTCAATACATTCAAAATTATCTGCAGTGCTTACTGTTATGAAATCAAATGAGCCTTATTTAGGATGTAGGGAGACAGACGGTGATATATTAACACTGCTACAAAAGCAGCATTTGATGTTCACTACCTCCCATATTTTTGTTCACTCTGTAATGACCATAGTGCTTGAGTATATTCAATGCCTGTTTTTATTTCTTAATCTTTAACAAAATGTTTTACAGGTTTCTTTATTTTTAAATCTTGTAGCCTTGTAGTTATAAAAAATCAAATTGCTTTTTAAGGAGATAATCTTGGAAGTACGCATGAGGGCCTTGAGCATCCACTCATAGGGGCAAGGGGGTGCAATTGCCCTCCTGGCATGCTAGTCATGATGTCATTCTAAGAGCAGCAACAGGGCTGCTGTGCTGTGCCTGCCCCATCTGTCTCTACTTTCAATTTTCATCCACACAGGCAAGGCTCAGGACAGGACAGTTGGTGTTTTAAGGAAATACAGACGGGGCTGTGAAATTGATTGTAGCAGCAGTGCAATTTATTAAGGTTTTGAATGGGTTGTTGTGACACACACTGCCTTAAAAATGCTAGTTTTAGTTCTCACAGAAGGCTCAACTGGAACCTCTTCCCATCTCTCTCTTACTAGCGCGACGGAGGGGTGAAGATCTTGCAATATTTTTATCGCGAGATCTCCCCCTCTGTTTACACGCAACGACCTCAGAGGGAGAGGACATCGCGCCTGCCATTTTGTTTTTATTTTTTGTTTTTAAGGAGTGCATGAGCTCTGGTGCACAAAAGGTAAATGTTTTTTTTTTTTTTAAAAAAAAAACATTTTCCCTCTCACCCCACCCCACCCCCGATGGGCGCAGAGCTCCTGAGGAGCTCTGTGTCCGGTGCGTGGGTCCCAGCTCCTCTCAAGTAACTGCGAGGAACTGGGGCAAACCGTGACAGTGGGCCACACTTTCCACGGTCTTGGGATCATCCCAAGACCGCAGAAAAAGCGGCCCTAAAGTATAGGGCCATATCCTGGGGCAAGGGAGGGATCATCCCTCCCTGATCCCGGGATCCCCTGTGCGTGATGTGAACGCACAGGGACGATCCCAGGGATCGCCCTGGGAAAAGGCCCGTCTAGCTATGGCCTTAGTGTTGGCCTCGGAGCTGGGACTGTGTGCTATGCAGCACCACAGAAGTTAATGTTTGCTCTGAATTGTAGAAATAAAGGAAGTTCTTGTGAAGGTACCTGAATCTATTGTGCTTTGCCTGTAGAGTAGAAGGGCCATTACAGGGGTGCAGGGAGTCATGGAAAGAACTAAGGGTTTCTACTGTGCGTGGCAAAACATTGTCTGGACACCAGTTCTACCCAAAGAGAAACAACAGAGGGGTAGACCTGGTATACACGTTTCTCAGAGGCTCAATCGTGCTATCTTATCACTTCTCAGTAACCAGATCTACCAGAAATGGAATATCTGTTCTCCTATTCTACTAGGGCTTTTTAAAAATGTGCAACTATACACAAAATATACAGATCAAGGAAACAGGGTGACCATATGAAAAGTAGGACAGGGCTCCTGTATCTTTAACAGTTGCATAGAAAAGGGAATTTCAGCAGGTGTCATTTGTATATATGGAGAACCTGGTGAAATTCCCTTTTCATCAGAACAGTTAAAGTGCAGGAACTATACTAGAGTGACCAGATTTAAAAGAGGGCAGGGCACCTGCAGCTTTAACTGTTGTGATGAATAGGAAATTTCACCAGGTTCTCCATATATACAAATGACACCTGCTGAAATTCCCTTTTCAATACAACTGTTAAAGATACAGGATTTAAAAATTCATTTTATTACAGTAATCATATTTTGCATTTAATACAAATAGTGTCTTCCAGCTTCTTGTTGATGAATTATACCTGTCTGGAATAACCAGGACTTTAATTAGATTTAATCTTAAAATACTTGCTCTGATAGATTTCATGACTTTTTCTAGTCTACTAGATATATGTGTATTGATTTTGTACTTTGCAGGAAGGAGAAAGGAAAAGAAAAAATGAGAACATGTTTCATCAGAAGGTGTTGCCAGACCTACAGCTGCTTCTTAGTTTTGCCTCTGATGATAATTCTGTTTACATTCTTATCTAATTAGTCTTTTCCTATTTAACTGTGAAACATTCAAATAGGCTTTTCCCTCATGTAACCTTTCCTGATGATATAACTTTTGCTAGATTTAAAGAACTGCTTTGCTTATGTGAGCTATGTCTACTTTTTTGCCTCCTCCTTTAATTGCAGAACTATATTACTTCCTGCTTGAGGTTTACACAAACAATGCAGAAACATAGAATATGCAGAAACAAGTAATTGGGACATGAAACAGTCAATCAAATGTATTTCTGAAGGTATTTTAGAAACATGCTGAATATGTGGTCAAACGATGGTCTCATGTTCCCATTGCCAGATGTATTTATTTATTTTGCAAGCTTGGTAGTGAACTAAGTGTATTCAGACAAGAACCTTCCCCTGGCCTCCACTGTGAATTAATTTAGGAAGCTAAAATTAGTCTTTCTTGATTCCCAGTTTGCACACTGAACATGCACTTAGTCCATACACACCTCAGTTGAAAGCAGCTGTGTCAGAATAAGTCTGTCTCAAGAGTTAATGTGTGCTTAATATGTATGGTTGTTTAAATAATTGCATGTAGCTTGATAGATGCATTCTACTTGATGAGGACTTTTGTGCCACTGAACCAGAAAACACTGGGACGAGTGGAAATTAGGGTGGTTAAATGTGAAGTTAAGAGGCATTGTAAATATAGTGGATTGAAAAGGATGAATTGAATAACTTTAAACAGGAGTCATGTGAAAAAGTTTTTTCTACCTTGTTTTAGAGTTTATGCTGTTTTGTGACCTGCTTTGGAGAGTGTTGCCTAGTTGAAACAGTCCTGTAAGTCAGGAGGACAGCTAGTGTGGTGTCCTAGTTATATTGGATTAGAACTAGGGTTGGAGGAACTCATTGGGTGACCATGGGCAAGTCACTATTTTCAATCTGACCTATCTCAAAGAGTTTGCAAGAAATCGGGATGCAATAAGAATAGTAAAAGAGAGAATTTACTATTGTGTATATCCTAATTTGTTAGTGATTATTAGTACTGAATCGGAGGTAATATTGTGTACACGGCATATGAGTCTACAGTTGCATTATTTCACCATCAGCTTGTACTGCTCATTGGTACATTTTGTGTCACTTAAATTTTACTTAAAAAATAGTATTCCAAATGTTGGATTCTTTTATAACACAGAGATTTGTGCTAAAGTTGTAATAACAGGCAACTTTTAATCCTCCCTGTAGGAAACAAGGCATCCTCTTATCTACAGAAGAAACCATTTCTTTAGACAGGTCAATATACTAAAACTTTCCCATGATTTTTCCTTATAAAAAATGGTGCAATCGTATGACTTATCCTTTCACAGGTTTAGTACTGTGAGGTCTGCTCAGTCCCTTCAAAGGCATATACTTCATAAAAGTTTAAAAAGATTGAATAGAATAAAATTATAATATCTACGCATTCAGCCACATCTTTTGTTTATACAGCTGTATTCCCCTTCATATTTTTTTTAACCAGAAGTCAGATTTCTCTGTAGAGGTGCTCTAAGTTTGAAACTCTTTACTTATTCAAAGCTATTCCCCCTCCTCCTCCTCTTCTTCTTTATTAATTAGTGTGAATACAATTTTGTGTAAGCTACAGCATACCTTTGGACACTATAGATATTGCTGCTACTACAAATATATGATTCTGATGATATATATATATTATTTATTTATTTTATTTTATTTATTACATTTCTATACCGCCCAATAGCCGAAGCTCTCTGGGCGGTTCACAAAAATTAAAACCATAGTAAGACAACCAACAGGTTAAAAGCACAAATACAAAATACAATATACAATATAAGAGGCCACCAGAGAGGGAGGAAGCAGCAGCCAGGCACCTCTCCACCATGCCTGGGTCCAGCTCCAGCTGAGAGCCCCCTCCCTCCTGCTACCAACTGTCACTGCAGAGGCCACCAGTGAGGGAGGAAGCAGCAGCCAGGCACCTCTCCATCGTGCCTGGGTCCAGCTCCAGCTGAGAGCCCCCTCCCTCCTGCCACCAACTGTCTCTGCAGAGGCCACCAGAGAGGGAGGAAGCAGCAGCCAGGCACCTCTCCATCGTGCCTGGGTCCAGCTCCAGCTGAGAGCCCCCTCCCTCCTGCTACCAACTGTCTCTGCAGAGGCCACCAGAGAGGGAGGAAGCAGCAGCCAGGCACCTCTCCATCGTGCCTGGGTCCAGCTCCAGCTGAGAGCTCCCTCCCTCCTGCTACCAACTGTCTCTGCAGAGGCCACCAGACAGGGAGGAAGCAGCAGCCAGGCACCTCTCCATCGTGCCTGGGTCCAGCTCCAGCTGAGAGCCCCCTCCCTCCTGCTACCAACTGTCTCTGCAGAGGCCACCAGTGAGGGAGGAAGCAGCAGCCAGGCACCTCTCCACCGTGCCTGGGTCCAGCTCCAGCTCAGAGCCCCCTCCCTCCTGCCACCAACTGTCTCTGCAGAGGCCACCAGTGAGGGAGGAAGCAGCAGCCAGGCACCTCTCCACCGTGCCTGGGTCCAGCTCCAGCTCAGAGCCCCCTCCCTCCTGCTACCAACTGTAACTGCTGAACTTTCCAACTAAGATTGTAGTGCCTGAGTTTGCTTTCCTTTTCCCCCTCCTCCTCCTCCCTCCCAATCCCCTTTCCTTTTGTGTCATGTCTTTTAGATTGTAAACCTGTGGGCAGGGACTGTCAAGAAATACTTTTGTAAGCCGCCGTGAGAGCCTTTTTTGGCTGAATGGCGGCATAAAAATCCTTAAATAAATAAATAAATATATATATATATATATATATATATATATATATATATATATATGTAATAGTATCTGGTTTCTGATCTAGACAAGATTTGAATTTATGTTGACATTAGCCCTTTTTGTGTGGCTTTTCATTGTATAGTATTCCATTTTTTTAAAAAAACCTAAATATTCAAGGAGAGAGGAACAGTGCAGTCAATAATGCTTTCTGTTGTTGTGTTCTTTGGAGGTAAAGTTGAATCTTTCACAGCAGGTTATTCAGTTCTTGAGACGAAAAATGTACATTAGCAAATTTGTTTTTGTTTTATAAATGTTTCTGCTGACACAGAAATGTTTGCACAGGGAGCTCATCCCTTCATTGAACAGTGTTTTGATTATATATGCCCTTTGTTGCTTGTAGGAAAATGCCTAGTGTGATGACGGAATGTTACACATTGCATCTCTCTCTCTCTCTAATGG